>NW_006800432.1:231365-239779 GCF_000485575.1 Poecilia formosa | reverse complement strand
GGAAAAACGTTTTACCGGAAGCTGCAGTAGTATCACTACTACACTACTACGGTACTAAGGTACTACGGTACTAAGGTACTACGGTACTACAGTACTACGGTACTAAGGTACTACGGTACTAAGGTACTACGGTACTACACTACTAAGGTACTAAGGTACTACGGTACTACGGTACTAAGGTACTACAGTACTACGGTACTACGGTACTAAGGTACTAAGGTACTACGGTACTAAGGTACTACGGTACTAAGGTACTACGGTACTAAGGTACTACGGTACTAAGGTACTACGGTACTACGGTACTAAGGTACTACGGTACGACACTACTACGGTACTACGGTACAACGGTACTACGGTACTAAGATACTACACTACTACGGTACTAAGGTACTACGGTACTAAGGTACTACACTACTACGGTACTAAGGTACTACGGTACTAAGGTACTACGGTACTACACTACTATGGTACTAAGGTACTACGGTACTAAGGTACTAAGGTACAACGGTACTACGGTACTAAGATACTACACTACTACGGTACTACAGTACTACGGTACTACACTACTACGGTACTACGGTACTACACTACTACGGTACTACGGTACTACAGTACTACGGTACTAAGGTACCTCAGTACTACGGTACTACAGTACTACGGTACTACACTACTACGGTACTACGGTACTACACTACTACAGTACTACGGTACTACGGTACTAAGGTAGTATTAGTCCCTGGCAGTGACGTGCGGTCATGGAAAAATAATATATAATAATAAAACCATTTATATTGCTATTTCCACCCTGTGGTTTGAACTATAAAGTATCTATTTTTTACTTAGCTTAACCAATTCTGATTAGTTTTTCTTCAAAATCGCTGAATTGCTCAGAAGCAAAGCCGGTGAGGCAGCAGGAAGCTGAGCCTCAACATTTAACATATGGACTGATTTTCCGTAAATTAGCTTATGTATATAATGTACAGTGTTTTTTGTCACCAACTGTGTGTGTATCGTGTTTTGTGTGCGGAGGAGCGATTAGAAACGGCAGAAAACAGACTCCAGGGGAGNCTGTGGTTTGTACTATAAAGTATCTATTTTTTACTTAGCTTAACCAATTCTGATGATTTTGTCTTCAAAATTGCTGAATTTTCGCATTTTCCCATTCTCAGAAGCGAAGCCGGTGAGGCAGCAGCGAGCTGAGCCTCAACATTTAACATATGGACTGATTTTCTGTAAATTAGCTTATGTATATAATGTACAGTGTTTTTGGTCACCAACTGTGTGTGTATCGTGTTTTGTGTGCGGAGGAGCGATCAGAAACGGCAGAAAACAGACTCCAGGTGAGGCAGGCAGTTCTCCTGCCTCATGGCAGGGGGCGCTCATGATCCCAGATATTGTGACTCCACAACTGCAGAGTAAGACACAGTGAGCTAGCCATGGAGCTAGCATGGAGCTAGCCACACAGTAAATAAGTAAAGTACAGCGATATATTTTCTCCTCTCTTCCGACGTCAACATGAAAGTCTACATTTCTACACTTTAACAGTTTTCTAAAGTGGATTTTCAGTTGAAGCAGGAGATAATAACTAAAGGAAGACCAACACCGGAGCTGAAGGTTTTGCTTCGAGACAGTTTGATGATTCTCAGACGGAGTAGAAAAGACATGAGGATAGACTGGGCTTTGGATGAACGGAGATTTTATGCAGAATTAGCGGTGCATGGATTTCATTGATACGTAAAGGTAAGACAGCAATAAGATGTTTTTGTTTAGTTTTTTAATGAAATGTGCGTTTTGTGGGCTACAGTTTCTGTTTAAATAATTCAGTAAAGTAGAAGCGGCAGCTAATCTACCACAGCAATTATTTATTAATAAAACATTAAGCCTAAAACGTACTACAACAACAGACTGAATTTTCTGTTCTGTGTGCAAATTTCTTGAATGTTTTTTGGTGTTAAATCCTAAAACATGAAGTGGCGTTGTTGTCAGTTGCTATGGCAACGAGTCTGCATGCAGCGTGGAAAGTACCTCTCTCCCTTTGCTGTGGATCATAGCACGAAATCAATACCTACATTTCTAAGTTTCACTGAGTTAACGCGGCTATGGATGACATGTAAATGATTAGTCTTTTTGCCCTCCAGCGTTGTACGCATGCGCGAAATTTCCGTACGTCCAATAACATGCATGGTGTCTAAGTCAGAAGCTCACCAGCAATGAACCTCACCGCACGTCACTGGTCCCTGGGTACTTACTGCCATAGGGCGAGTTGGCTGACGATCCGTTCAGGAAACCCGGAGACGTCGCCACTCCGAGGTTCGGCATGCTGGTGTTTCCGTAGCCGTTCATGCTGCTGCTGACGGTGTTGCCATAGTTACTCTGCTGGGGGGTGGAGCTTGGGACGTATCCCCGCGGCGACACGCTGCTGGTGTTCCGGTTGTAGCCCACTGGAAGAAGAAAATGTTATAGATTAAACAAGAGAATTTGATGAGGAAACGGTAATCCGGCATAGCAAGCTGAAGAACCACCAGGAACCAAACAACCACCAGGACTCCAGGGTTCTAGGTTCCTGTCCTCGGGATCAGAACCGGTTCTCACATGGACGGCGCCCCTTGTGTTGAGCGGCAGACAGTCGGCTCGTACCTTGACCCGTCTCGGAGACGTTGACAGCCAGCTGGCCGCCAAAGGAGTTGACTCCCATCATGCCGTGGGAGGTGGAGTTCGCTAGCGACGGGATCTGGTTGTGGTTCCTGGGAACGCTGTAGAGAGCCTCGGCGATGTCCGCCGCTCGCTTCAGGATGATCTCCTGTACAGACAGCGCACACTGAACATCAGCCGAAACGGTAACCCGACTGGAGCCGGCCCGTTTGCTCTCAGTTCCTCTGAATGGAAACCTCTGCCGGCCGTCAGAGGGCGGGACTTCCTCTGCCGTCCGGACTAGGCTGTGCCTCCGGTTCTGATCTGCCTGGGTTCCTCCTGGTTTCGGTCAGGTGTGGCTCACCTGATTGTTGTGCGGCATGCCGTAGAGCGCCTCCACCAGGTCAGCGGCTCGCTTCAGCAGCACTTCCTGTAGTGGATGATATTAGGGTCAAAGGTCAGCTTCAGCTGCTCAGAGGGAAGCAGAGCCTGATGAAGATCAGAGTCTTCATCGCTTCACCAGCAGCTTCCAGGTCACATGACTCCTGCAGATGCTTAACGAGCTTAACGAGCGACTCGACCTGAAGGTTTATTGTCATGTTTACACTGATCACTGAACCTCAGGGGTTATACCACACACACTGCTACACACACTGCTACACACACACACTGCTACACACACTGCTACACACANCTCCAGGGGAGGCAGGCAGTTCTCCTGCCTCATGGCAGGGGGCGCTCATGATCCCAGATATTGTGACTCCACAACTGCAGAGTAAGACACAGTCAGCTAGCCATGGAGCTAGCCATGGAGCTAGCCATGGAGCTAGCCATGGAGCTAGCCATGGAGCTAGCCATGGAGCTAGCCACACAGTAAATAAGTAAAGTACAGCGAATTATTTTCTCCTCTCTTCAGACGTCAACATGAAAGTCTACATTTTTTCTGTGCGCAAATTTCTTGAATGATTTTTGGTGTTAAATCCTAAACCATGAAGTGGCATTGTTGTCAGTTGCTATGGCAACGAGTCTGCATGCAGCGTGGAAAATACCTCTTTCCCTTTGCTGTGGATCATAGCACGAAATCAATACCTGCATTTCTAAGTTTCACTGAGTTAACGCGGCTATAGATGACATGTAAATGATTAGTCTTTTTGCCCTCCAGCGTTGTTTGTTCTGTACGTCCAATAACATGTGTGGTGTCTAAGTTATAAGTCAGAACCTCACCAGCAGTGAACCTCACCGCACGTCGCTGATATATATGTGTGTGTGTGTGTGTGTGTGTGTGTGTGTATGCAACATTTATGTTTGGTCCTGCAGCAGCCGAACCGGTTCAATCAAAACCACAAACTGCAGATGATTTTGATTATTTCATTTTATTGCACTGATACCATGATGCAAAGAAATAAAAAGAAATGAAATAAAAAACAAAGAGTGAAAGAAAATCAAAAGAAGCTTTTTCACTGTAGAACCACATTCTGCATGATTTCAGCCACACACCCTGCTGAGGCCGAGCGGCCGCAGAACGGGACACACAAAGAACCCGCAGCTAGCAAAACCACACATTCAAGTATTTCTATCATTGCACAGGCACTAGAGTTTCCTACTGAATATATGAACGTCCAGCCAGAGGCGAGTCAGAGACAACAGATCAGCTGCTGCTCAGGAAGGAGAACCATCTCCCCACATCAGACACCAAACACATTAAAACCAAAACAACCAGAGGAATTAGTGTCACATTTGGTTTAAATCTCACCTGCTGCACAGGAAGAGGCCTGAACAGCTGCTGGACACTGACTGGGTGTTTGAGAGGAGAGAGAACCATGAGAAACTAACAGCTTGGACTGCTGCACATGCTGCCGCTGCCCCCTGGTGGGCACACAGAGAAGTACACTGTTCTGATGGAAATCATTTTGCTTCCTCTTCCTCTGATTTTTTTTGGCAAACAATAAATATAAACTTTAATAAATACGCTGTCAAGTAAAAGCTTAGAGAGAAGATGATCCAGGAGTAAACCAGTACTCCCACCAGAACCCTCCACCTCCGATAAGACGCTGACGCGGCAGAATCAGCAGAAATCAGGTTTAAAAAAAACAAAGTTTACAAAATAACCTCATTTTGATCCAGCTCTTCTTCTGTGGTAAAAGTCTGCAGCTCCAGCTCTTCTTCTGTGGTAAAAGTCTGCAGCTCGCACTAAGGAAGTGAGTTTGGAAGTTCGATGCCCTCAGAATTCTCTGAATTGGACCAGACTCCGTAACCAGAGCCCATGTTCTGGGTTTGACCCGGTTCTAACCTATGACCTGTGTCTGACCCGGTTGGTTCTAAGCTATATGTTGATTTGAAGGAGTCCAGGTGAAACCCGGTGGTTCTGGCTCGGTTTGGGGTTCAGGTCGCAGTCCAGTCGGTTCTCCTGGGAGCGGGTCGGACCCAGCCCCCTGGCTACCTCATCCTGTGGCCGCTGCGGGCCCCCGGCGCCCCCTGCAGGTCGTTCTCCACCACGTAGCCGTAGCCCTCCTTGTCGATGCAGTCGGACAGCGTCTTCAGCACCTGGACACAGAGGAGCGGTATCAGCTGGTTCTGATGGCACCGCTGCTGAGCTCAGATCAGATGTAGCCTGTGTAGTGACCACCAGGGGGAGCCACAGGGCTCCACACTGGGCCCCTTCCTGTTCATAATAGCTAATATGTATCTTTATGCTGATGACATCATCATTTACAGATTAGCATTAGCTGCTGCTAACGCTGCAGAGGCAGCTAACTGCAGTGAAGTCGTCTGCTAGGCTCGGTGTTTCAGCACCAGTTTAGCTCTCTGCCCTCATCTCTTCCTGGTTTCTGATGTTGGGCTGCTTTTGTTCTGGACCAGAACCAGAACCATTTTCACTAACAGTTACGTAGATGGACTGATTCATCATTCAGAGCCAGTCCGGCCTGCAGGATCCGCCTGTGGTACCATGGCTAACTTTGAGTGAAGTCTGACCCATTTGGTCCTGAAGCACTGCAGGTTGGCTAGTAGCTGCTAGTGGTGCTAACGGAGCCAACACTGCTAACGGGTCTAATGCTGCTAATGACACTAAGAGAGCTAACGGTGCTAATGGAGCTAGAGGTGCTAACAGATCACTGACCAGGCGCAGGCGGCGGTCCATGGCATCCAGGTGAGGCTGGATGAGAATCGGGTCAAGCCGGTCCCGCGTCATGGACTCGGCCATCAGAACCGACAGTTTGTACTCCTCCTTCGCCAGCAGCTGCAGACGCAGATGGGTGGACTTCCTGACCCTGCAGGTCAAAGGTCACAGCACAGGTGAGGGCAGTGGACGATAGCCACCATCTTGTTTGTAGCATCTGTAGTTTTTATGTTACTGAATCTGAATCAGATGAGAGCAGCAGACCTGCAGCACTGCAGCAGAGGAGCCAGGATGGACATCTCATCATGAGAGTGTTTCCCAAAGCTGGCAGGAAGCAGCAAACAGCAGCAGGAAGCAGTTGATGAGGCTGTTTATGATTCATAATCAGAGATTCGTTGAGCTGCGTGATTTTACCCTCTGCCGTTGTCCAGGTGGATGATGAAAGTCTCGTTTCCGAACTTCTCAAACGTCTCGTAGTGGTGCCGGTCCATGTTTCCTGCACACAAACAAGATGGAGGATGAAGACATGAATGCAGCGAGCGACGGTTGCCTAGGTAACGCTGCAGAAGAGACCGACCCATCAGGAAGTCGAAGACCGTCATGTCCATGACGTCCAGCAGCCGCGAGCCGCTGTCGTACGGCGGCGTCTGCTTCACCTCCTCGCAGTAATCCGGGTCCACCTCCCACCTGCAGGCGCGTTCAGGAACATCAGGAAACACCAGAGCCAATAATCACATCCATCACTTATTGACTGTTCTGTTAATCATGAACTGGAGCAGAAATGAAGCCAAAACTGAACAGAATGTAGAAACAGTCAGCATCAAGATGAAACCTCGTTCTGTTCACATTCTGGAAAAATATTCCATTAATTGCCGTTTGCATCAGATTAACCAGATAATCTACAATAATCCCCAGATCATCCAGACTCTGTGTTGATTCTCATGTGGATGTTTGAAGGGTTTTTATCTGCAGATGATCAAACCTGGAAAGTTATTGACAATAAAATGTTCTTATTTAAAAATAATTATTTGTTTATTTGCATTTTAGTGTATTTCTAATATTGTATAAATAGACAAATTTGCAGAATGTGCCGATTTTTGTATCTGATTAGTAGATACAATAATCAATAGATTAATTGATTATTTAAATAATGATTAGTTGCAGCGCTACATTTATGGTTATTAAATATGGTTCAATAATCTTTATGTTTTTATCTTATTTTAACTTAAATTTCTGTCTGTCGTCTACATCCTGCTGCCTTTCTGGCTCTTTGCAGATCAAACTGACTGACTGGTCTTTCACAGGTGAGACCTCTGACCAGCGGTCTAGTCCAAACCTCTGTGTCTCTTACTCTGCCTTCTTGCGCTTGTGGTAGGAGCGCCTCCAGGGGTTCCTCCAGGTCTTGCGCTTGGCCAGGGCGAGGTCAGGCAGGAAGGCGGCCAGCGAGCCTTCGATCTGGTCGGGTTTTCCACACAGAGCGTGTTCAGTGGAGCAGTAGTAGGAGCATTCACCGTAGAAACACACGTTGTTGGCTGGAAACACACAGCAGGGTCAGCAGCTGCTGGCGCCACCTGGTGGCTGGAGGAGCACAGGACCAGTTCTACTGGGGAGATGGACCGGTTCTACTGGTTGAATGAACTGGTTGTACCTGGGGAAATGAAGAAAGTTCTCCACAGCTTCTTGTCTCTGGTTACGTCTCGAATCTCTTTGGTCATGTTGAGCAGCCGGCCGGCGACTGGAGGAACTCGGCGGAAGTCCAGGATCCTGTTGGACACAGAGAGACATGAGGACAGGAGACACTGAGGGACGATGGAGCAACGCTGATCAACACAGAACCCAGCATGAACCTGCTGGGTCGGTTCTGATGGGAAGCTCTGCTCTGATTGGATCAGACCAACATGGAAAAGTTCACGTAGTTCACTTGGTTCATTTGTTCCCAGTTTCAGAAGGTGGAACCGAGACGCAGAAGAACATTTCTCTGATGAAATCATTTTATTGTTTTAATGTCATTTTAATTTTTTTGTTAAACTCAATTTGTTTTTTTTAATCAGCTGTAATCAATCATCAAAATAAACAGAAATAAGTCAGTGTGTGCACAAAGAGCTGTTACTATTTTACTGAGTTATTCTGTCTGGAAATATTTCCTTGTTTTGCTGTGAATGTTTTGCAATCTCTGTCAGTTTTGGTCAAGATTCAGTGGGATTTTCCTGATGAAATAAAAGTTAATAAACAATAAAAAGAAAACAAAAATTTTAACTTTAATTGTTTTACAGCTATCCACCTGCTTCCTGGCGCTACTCAGACCAGTTGCAGGTTAACAGCACGGCCACTAGGGGGCAGCGCTTCACCACCACGCTCCGCCACAATGAAGAGGATGAGTCTTCCTCAGATACATTTTAACTTCAGCTTTTTGCTCATTTTAATGTAGAAAGCGAGGCACGATTGAACCGATCAGCATTAAGGAGGAGGCGACACCAGCAGCTCCTCTCTGTTAAGCTCTAATTCAGGCGAAAAAACAGGCAAAATAAAGAGCTGCTGGATTATATTTAGATTAGCCTTCATGCCTCGGAAACCACACACACTGAGGAGTATGTGTGTGTGTGTGTGTGTGTGTGTGTGTGTGTGTGGTGCTGCAGATCTAAGGAACTCTTCTTCCTGGCTGCTC
>NW_006800432.1:229618-230762 GCF_000485575.1 Poecilia formosa | reverse complement strand
GATGGATGGAGGGATGGATGGAGGGATGGATGGATGGATGGATGGATGATGGATGGAGGGATGGATGGAGGGATGGATGATGGATGGATGGATGGGGTTAATTGAAAAGCCTCCTGAAGGAGTTTGTAATGAAAAGCAGCAGATTAACTGGGAGAGTGTTTAATTAAGATAAAGACTAAATGAAGCATTGTTCTCTCGCTGCCTGATTACACACACACAGCTACACACACACACACACACACAGAGCAACAGAGCAGGTCAGATGTGTGTTTGCTCTCCAGCAGCTCGTTAAACTGAAGTGGATCAGCGTTAGAGCCACTCTGAGTCTGACAGTGTGTGTGTTGCAGTGTGTGTGTGTGTGTGTGTGTGTGTGTGTGTGTGTGTGTGTTGCAGAAGATTCTAGGTTATAATATTTCTTAAGAAAGAAACTCTTTTGGCTCAATCTCCTTCATCCCAGGTTCTCCCGGTGGGGCGCATGGAGCCACACAGAAACAACAGTGGACCTTACCACAGGGGCCGCGTTTCATTGGCTAATGCCCATTTGACGTCACAGCGCAGCTACCACGTGCGTGACCGTCTCACAAACACAAGCCACAGTAGTAAACGCATGCTAATGTACATTGTGGACTAGCAGACCGGCAGAAAGTTTTTGCATCAGGACTCGAAAAAGAAAGGTTCTCCACTGTCAGTGGGGAATCTGTTCAGGCGATGTCAGGTATCCTGATCGTATTTGTGGAAATAAAATTCAGTTTTCCGAAATCTGAAACGGAATGCCTAGATTGGATCAAAGCTTGTGCACGACCACATTTGCAGCTCAACGTCGGATCAATAAGAACAAAGGAGTGTGTGCTGGTGTGAGTATTATTACTTTGCTTTCTTTGTGTTTAGTGAATGAAAAAAAGAGTCAGTAATAAACACATTCATTATGAAAACCTTTTAGCTAAGTACAGCATAATGGCAGTACCGATACAACTTCTACACCCTGAAGCCTGTCTGTTACAGTCTTACGTTAGCTGAACAGATCAATATGCAATGTGTACCATATCTGACATGCATTAAAGATTTTATTTTACCTGAAAAGGCTTTTTACTAAACTGTAATCATGTTAGCCACGCTAGCACCGAGTATCAGGCCTAGACACACT
>NW_006800432.1:220467-229108 GCF_000485575.1 Poecilia formosa | reverse complement strand
ACCGCTCCAAGATGGCCGCCGTATTTCCTGCGCCGGAACGGTCCATGAGGCGTCTATGCTTATATTATGTCTATGGACTAGCAGACCGGCAGAAAGTTTTTGCGACAGAACTCAAATAAGAACGGTTCTCCACTGTCAGTGGGGAATCTGTTCAGGCGATGTCAGGTATCCTGATCGTATTTGTGGAAATAAAATTCACAGATTTCCCAAATCTGAAACGGGATGCCTAGCTTGGATCAAAGCTTGTGCACGACCGCATTTGCAGCTCAACTGTCGTAAGATCAATAAGAACAAAGGAGTTTGTGATGTAAGTATTATTACTTTGCTTTCTGTGTGTTTAGTGAATGAAAAAAGAAAGTCAATAATTAACACATCCATTATGAAAACCTTTTAGCTAAGTACAGCATAATGGCAGTACCGATACAACTTCTACACCTTGAAGCCTGTCTGTTACACAGTCTTACGTTAGCTGAACAGATCAATATGCAATGTGTACCGTATCTGACATGCATTAAAGATTTTATTTTACCTGAAAAGGCTTTTTACTAAACTGTAATCGTGTTAGCCACGCTAGCATCGAGCACCGAGTATCAGGCCTAGGCACACTCAAACATTTGCTATCACCAGAAATCACTGATTTCAAAAGTAACCCTCAAAACCATGAATGCCGACTTACCCAGCCTTGCAAGAACAACAGGCATCAGTGATCTTGTCCACAGTATATTTATGCTGAGGCTGGGAGGATCTGCTGTTTTCCTCATCCACCGGTAGCATTTAGCTGTGACGCGCTCAATGTTGGAGGCATCCCGTGGCTCAAACATCTTGATGTCGTCCATAAAAGATGACATGAACTTGTTGGTTCCCCTGTCCATTGTCGTGGCTGATATTTTGTGAAAATCCGGCAGAAATGCTACACTAATCGACTCAGAAATACTTTGTAGAGAGTCAGTTGAAACGAAAGACGCCATGTTTACACATAGAAACTAAGCTCCGCCAGGCTTTGTTTGTGAGACATGCAGCCACGTGGGATTTTAGGGGGCGTTTCTGGGCGGAGCTTGTTAAGGTCCATGGGTGCAGACGTCACAGAATCGCAGTTTAATCAAATAGAAGAAACTGCAGAACAACAGACATACATTAATTTACCTGACATAAATGGAAAGAAGGAAAAGTAAAGACATCTTTGGAGAATTGCGAGCACAAATCTAATTTTTTACTTCTGTGTAGAAAGTTTTATAGTAAAAGGCGTATTCTTATCTTTAATTTGTTCAAATAAGGCGTATCTTTGCTCATCCAACCAGGAGCTATCTCTGACCCTCTCTCAAGCCAGGAACTCCTGCTGTTTTCAGCTTTTCATGAGTGTGAAAAGCTACAACTTCTCCTGATTGTTTCCCACACAGACAAAAGGCAGTTCAAACGATCCTAGCAAACCATCTGCTGTAACTACAGGTAACATAAAGGTCAATAGGCCAGAATACGTTACTGATTTTAAAACTATAATTAGGCTATTTCAATCAACACATGTTAAGTTTTAAAATTAGTATACTTTAAATTTATTTTCTTAACAGTTGAAGTGTGTGTTGCAGTGTGTGTGTGTTGCAGTGTGTGTGTGTGTGTGTGTGTGTGTGTGTGTGTGTGTTGGAGTGTTGGGGGGTTAGGTATCAAACTGGGAGGAAACTGGTTTCCTGTGAAGAAGCTCTCAGATTCAGATTGTCTCTGATCTGCCTGATTATGCAGAGAAACATTTGAGTGTCGCAGCAAGAGCAGATTGATGTTCACACACACAGTGAGATGCATGCACACACACACACACACACACGCACACACACCCAGAAAGAGCGGCAGTGTTTATGAAGTCAAAAGAAAGCCGTATTATTACAAGTGTTTCGTTGTTTCACTGCCAGATGACGAGATTCTCACAGTGTTAGGGATGACATCACTGAGGAGGAAACCAATTATTACACACACACACACACACACACACACACACACACACACTCTCTCTCTCTCTCTCTGATGCTTCAGGTTCAGCAGCAGAATATAAACTCTAATCAACTCAACAGGGGAAATAACAAGAAGATAAAAGTCTAAATTAATCCATCAATAATCTGAGAAAATGAAGCGCGTCTCCTTCCCCGGCTGCACCGGTTCTGACCCAAAAATGGCTGACACTTGGTCCAGAACCAGCAGATTCAATGGCATCAGCAGAAAAGGCCAGTTTCCAGTTCTGATCCAATCAGATTCCTAAAGAATCAGGAACATTTTATGAAAAGAGAAAGCAGAGGAAGCTGGTTTATGGAACATTTCCAGTATTCCTAGTACAGAAACTGGTTTAGTTGTTCTCCATCCACATGTTTTGATCTTCCATTAATCGGATTAGTTATTGAATTGATGATGTCATTATTTATCAGTTCCTCGGATGTTCTGTCTGAATGAGTCTGTGACCTGCAGTTGAGGTCAGACACGCTAACAGCCGGTTAGCTGCATATTTACTGCATGGAGATCAGCAGAAACACACACATGTTGGTTTTTATAGAAATCTGATAAGATGGTGGCTGATAATCGTGTGTGTGCCAATCTCTTTTCTTGCCACATGGCTGCACTTCCTGATTACCTGATTTCACTGTTTCAACCGTCTTGTTTACCAATGGGCTTAACGCACGCACGTGCACATGCGGTGCTGGTCTGGACGGTAACAGCCAGCGATTTTTTTGATGGCTCTGTTTCATTTACAGGATCCTCCACACAGCGCCTCCTTTCCATTAGAGCAGGAACTGCAGCTAAAGGGCCCAAAGCTAAGGGTACTAACGGCTGACCATGACCTGCTGTTCAGGGTTAATGAACATGTGAGCGCGGCGTGGCACTGATGTTAGCTCAGTAATGACAGCTACGTCTTCAATAAGCTGGAAGCAGAACCAGTCTGAAGAACCTGAACCGGACCGGAACCACTGAGTTATACCAGCGATCCAGTTTGAGCTCCTTAGCAGGAAACATCCTCAGAATGCGTGTGTGTGTGTGTGTGTGTGTGTGTGTGTGTGTGTGAGACGTTAAACAGCAGAGTCAGTAGATGATTATCAGCCTGAGCAGCCGACCAGAACGCTCACTGATGGAGACACAGAACCACTAATCGCTTCCTCTGCCAGAGGTTCTGAAGGTTCTTCAGATTCTGGGTGGTTCTGTGCGGTACCCTGCGGTTCTGTACCTTGGGCAGCCTCTCAGGGTCTCCGGGGTGACGGGGGATGACCTTCTGTAACCTCTGGAAGCCGTAGTCGATGGTTGGCTCATTGAGCGCTGAGGGAGAGGAAGAGGAGGAAGGTCACTAAGGTTCTGCAAATACTGGTGTCAGTAGTGGTCTAGTTGAAGTTCAGAACTGGGACACCTGTGATAACTGACACTGTGTGTCTGTTCTGGTGTGGGTTGATTCTGCAGTCTTACTGACCTCTGACCCAACATCCCTGTTTACATTCTCTCTCAGGCTGGAGGTATCAGAACCTCTGCAGTCAGTGAGGAACCAGAGGTTCTGATGGTTCTGTTCGGGTCACAATGAATCATAGTCATCTGTACGGGGGAATTTTTCTGCCATATTTCGAAAGCACAGATTTTCTGTCTCAAAAGCAGGACTTCATGTCTTTCTTCTCAAAACTTGTAATGCTTGAACTCCAAACTTCTGTTCTCTTTCAAATTTTCACTCTGCTTTCTCGAACCTTTTTCCTCATGCTCAAAACTTGTGACTCTGTTCGCGCTTGGAAAAGAAAAGTACCGTCCCCTGGCAACCTCTCAGCCAATAGAATGGAAGTGTTAGACTGGGTGTGTTTGTTTCCTTCTAGTGGGTGAACCTGTGTGGCTACCAAGTGCAAGAAGTCCTGCTAACCCAAACCCTTTCAGACTGAAAACGTGTGCTCTCAAATTATAGCAGAAAAACCACCAATAGGTCAAAATTCTAGAGGAACTTCGTTATTATCTCTGAGACTCAATCTTGATTTTTATTTCCTGTCAGTGAACATTACAGCTTAAGCTGGTTGGAGGCGATAAATCAGAGCATCAGTGAATGCAGCAGAGCTGGAAGTGTGTGTGTGTGTGTGTGTGTGTGTGTGTGGGGGGGTGTGTGTGTGTGTGTGTGTGTGTGAGAATCATAATCCCGTCTTGGTTCAGCTGCATTTAACAAGCTTTAGACTGACTGTCCTATACATCATCACAGCCTGTTACTGAGTGTGTGTTTAGTGTGTCTGCGTGTGTCATTGTGTGTGTGTTCAGTCCTTGAAGGCCCACAGGGCGGAACCAGCAGCAGTTCAGAGTGTGTTGTCTCTCCTGATGTGTGTGTTATCGGTGACCTTGTTGATGTTGTTCACTTTGTTATCGGCTGTTTCTCTTCAACCTGCTGCTTCCCGCTCAGCTGCTCTGAGGAGCCATTATTAAGGGATGTCTGTTTCTCTCAGGTCTGACTTGGTGGAAATGGACCGCCCTGCATTGGACTCTGCATGTGTTCGTAGTTTATTGGTTTCTGGCAGGCCTAACTGTATTGTAAGGGTTTGCTGGGAATGTCTGGCAGTTAACTCCCACCATCAGGAGAGCGTCGAACATGTTCCAGAGGAGGTGGGAACATGGAGTCCAAGTGGGCCATGCTCCATCATTGGTGCTGTGGCCGGTCAGTGCCTGTCGCGACAGAAACACTTGAACCTGCTGGTGGATATCGGTGGTGAGGGTGTTCTAACAACAGAGGATCACACTCCTCAGCCTTTGTGGTAAGGTCTATTCAGGGGTTCTGGAGAGGAGAGTCCACTGGATAGCTGGACCTCGCATTCAGGAAGAGCAGTGTGGTTCTAGAACACTAGGCCAGCTATAGACCCTCAGAAGTGTCCTTGAGGATTCTGAAAGTTTGCCCAACCACTCTACATGTGCTTTGTGGTCTTGGAAAAGGCATTGGACCGTGTCCCTGTGGGGGGTACTCTGATGGTCTGAGGTACCAAGCCCTTCCCTGTGTGACCGGCGCCAGAGTCTGGTCTGCATTGCTGGCAGAAAGTCTGGCTCATTGAACTCTGCCAAGGCTGCCCTTTGTCAGTCACTGTTCATAACATTTCTAGGCACAGCCAACGTGTTGAGGGGACCCGTTTGCAGATAATCGGGTTCTATTGGCTTCAGTAGGCCATGAGCTACAGCTTTTACTGCAGCGGTTTGCATCCGACTGTGAAGTAGCAGGAATGAAAATCAGTGTTTCGAAACCCAAGGGTCTCAAGCCAGAAAAGGGTGGTGGAGAAGTGGAGGAGTTGAAGCATCTTGGAATCTAGTTTGTAACTAATGAAGACATGGAGCAAGAAATGGATCAGCGGGTTGGCATAGCGTCTGCAGTGAAGTGGGCGCCGTATCGGTCTGTCATTGTGAAGAGAAAATTGAGTCAAAAGGCAAACTCTCGATTAACCGTTCAATAAACATTTCTACCCACATCTATGGTCATGAGACTGGAATGAGTTTCCTCTGCAGGGTGTCTGGGCTCTCCCTTAGAGATACAGGCTCAGTAATTCAGGAGGAACTGAGGTTAGAGCCGCTGCTTCTCCACATGGAGAGGAGCCACTTCAGGATGTTCTGAGATATTCAGGTCCCTCCGGAAGACCCATCACTGGAGGGACGATGTTCCTCTGCTAGGAACGCCTTAGGATTTCCCTGGAGAAGCTGGATCAGAAGGCTGGGGAGAGGGAAGACTGGGTCTTCCTATTTGGGCTGCTATTCCGGCAACCCAACCCTGGACAAGCGGAAGAAAATGGATGGATGGTCTCTGAAACAATTTTTGGAAAAATGATCTTGAAAACCATTCTTTGGATGGAAATTTGGCCAAAACATCTAAAGTCCTGTCAAATCATCTCGGCTGCTGGATTCTTAAGAAGCAGCAGAGCAGTCATTCTTCGCTCGATGGTCCCACTTGTTGGTCAGAGCCAAGCCTCAAATTCATGTTTCTGTTTTATTTTTGTTTTTTGTTTTTTTTACTTTTATGACTCATTAAGCTAATTTTGTTATGCCATCTCTTAGATCCAGATGAGCTGCTTTGAATCAACACTGGAACCCTTCCTTTCAAGATCACATCCACAACTGCTCCTCGCCCAACCAGGCTCCGGACAGGGGCGCTGCCAGAAATCTTGGGCCCCCTGACAAAAATTTGTTTGGGCCCCCCTGACCAGCTGCTGTTACAATTTTTTGAGTCTATTTGACCCATAAAAAGCGTCACAATTTTAAAGGCCTGCATCTGTCTTGCTTTCTGTGGTTCAATACTGATAATTAGCACAATATTTACTGCTCATGAATTTAACATCCAACAGTCCACATCCAATATGCAAGTAGGTTGCTGAAATTTTTTCTATTAGATACTGAAATGTCTCCCCATGAGCAACAGTCAAAAGCAACGTGCAAAGTATACATAAAGTAATCCAGACTTCTCAAAAATGCTTTGTAGCTGCATTTTATTCAAGCTGCAGTACATAACTTTAATAAAAATATGTTTTCTCCATATTTGCTAAAGCTGTCATGATGTAGCAGTTTGTCATGAGACAGATAATCTGTGAAAACAATCAATCTCCTCCATCTCCTTCCTGAATTACTGGTTAAAGTAATGCACCGTTCTGACCAAAACAACCAATCAGAACCAGCAGGACACTCTTAGCGCTGTCAATCATCCTCATTCACTCACTGCTAAATGTGCTAATGGTGGAGAAACAATTTATCATTACAAGAAACCGTTTATCTGCCGTCATTGGTAGCTATGCTAACTAAACTGAGCATTCACAGTTTTGTGCTATGCTAGCTGCAGCATGGCACAGAGCGAGGCAGAGGAAGGATGAGCAGCACCACATGAGATGGTGACTGACAGCACTAAAACTCTCCTGCCACTGACTGGTTGTTTCTAGCACTGGGAGAAGGCAGAGGAAATAGATTTTTCAGATTACCTCTCATACCATACTGTCACAACATAATGACAGTTTTAACAAATACGTGAAAAAAAATATTTATATAAAAGTTACTGCAGCTTTAATTTCACTCAGGAGAGGATGGGTCAGGAGGGACGTGGGTTAGAGCTGCTGCTGACTGACTCACCTGTTGCTAAGTGGTAAAAGGTACAAGTTCAATATGTGAATATGTTGGTAATTGTTCCCTTAATTCATTAAATGCTAGTGAAAAGGAGGCAAACAGTAGTTTGTAGCTAAGCTAATTATGCTAAATGGTCGATAATCTCACACAGTCTTCCCACCTCTCCTGGAGAAGAACTGGGTTCTAAATTAACACTCTTGCCTTTTTCTTTCTCCTCCCCTCTCCTTTTGTTTGAAAACCTGATTTTATAACTTTTCTTAGCAGCATAGTAAATGCCACAGTCGCCGCCGTATTCAGCTGCAGCTTCTACTGACTAGCTGCATATGTCACTCTGAAGCGCTCCAAGCAGGAACAAATCATTTAACACAGATAGGGGGGTTCAGGGCAAAAACGGATGTGTGTTTTTTGGTCTGGGAGGGGTTACATTAAACTTTTACTGCTAAAAACAATCTTTGGAAATACAATATGATTAATTTTGTATTTGACAGGACCCCGATTTTTTTAATTTTATGTCTATGAACAAAATATAAATAATTAAATTGTGGAGGGCCCCCTTTTGGTCAGGGCTCCTAGAATCGTCATCACTTTTCACCCCTTTGGTGTCCCGGGCTCCGGACACCACAGCCTGCCGCTCTCCCTATACATTAAAATATTACTGTCAAGATTCACTGTAAATAAATCCTCAATGCATCAAAGATCTTCCGGTTTCATGTGTGAACTTGCATGTGGGTCAAGAAACTCCAATCCAACATGACAAAACCAATAGAAAGACAAAAAGGTAAAAGTACAAAACTAAATATTGGTTCCTCATGTATAATAGGAATAAGTAGCTAATAATTTATAAGCTAAAAGGGGTTTCTTTGGATCTTAAGTTTGTTCTGGATTAGAGAGGTATAAAACTAAATGTTGGTTCCACTTGTTCTGGGTCGAGTTCTAGATCTGTACAGTATAAAGCTAAATATTGGTTCTCCACTGCAAGACTGAGCAGAGTTGGGCTGTTGAGATTCACCTGTTTGCTTCACATGTTGGACTGGGACCAGTCCACTAGACTGGGTGGAGTGGTCCCAGTCCAGTTGAACGGTGGTACAGCAGGTTAATTTTCCCGTTGGGTACAGCAGCCCAGTTTGGGTCATGTCTACGTCTCTCAGCCCTGCAAATGGGTATGAGACCCATTTGCAAATGGGACCCAACTCACTCAGACACGCCCCCTCGTGGTGAGCTGGAATAGCAGCTTGGCTAGTGATGAATGATAGAGTTTCTTAGCTATGCTCATGTGGAGACCTTCACCCCATCAGACCTAAACTGGATCTGATGCGTCCGAGAGGAACAAGTGTCTCATTAGTACTGCTCTTCCTTTTCTTTATATCTACAGTGGCCCTGATACGCCGGGGTATGATGGCTAAAGGCCGAACATGAGCCTTTAATTTTACTCCTGTTGCAGTTTGATCCGTCTCCTGAATTTCTGGCCTGTTCAGATGTTGTCTTTTGTGAAGGTTTGCATAGAAATGATCAATAAATCACCTTGGGCCTCTTGCTAAAAGAGTACGCAGTTTTCACACTTTAGAAAAGT
>NW_006800432.1:214700-218872 GCF_000485575.1 Poecilia formosa | reverse complement strand
ACATGAGGCCCCTTGTGATTATCACATTATGCTGTAATTTATATGTTATGCTTTTGATGGTAAACCATACATACATTTGATTTTCAAATGGAACAAAAGCCAGATCAGTTTGGTAAACCAATAGATGGTTAATATTTAAATGGGCCCCGGGGTCAAAAGGTTAAGAAGCCCTGATCTAGATGATTCAGGAGGAACAATTCGGCTTCCATCATGGATCAGGGAGAATGGATGTCTGCTACAAGATTTTCATGTTTATGCTGTGGAAGTGTCTCCTTGTGTCCCAGTTTGTCTCAATGTGTCCCAGTATTACCCGTGTAGACGAAGCGTCCCGGCGCTCCTTTACAGAACTGCTTGGATTTGTAGGACAACGTGACCTCAACGACCCCGGGGATGTGACGGGGTGGAGTCTGGACCCGGATGGCGTGGGGCGTGATCAGCTGGACACAGAGACATCAGAAACACCAGACAGTGTTATTGGACTGTGTCCCCTTTAAATGTAGAGTTCGTCCAATAAGAAATCAGGAGAGCAAGTGTCAGACATGAAGGCCTCACTGTTTCTTCTGACCTGAGACGATAAAACACGATGACCATCTGACTGGGATCTAACTGGTGCTTACTGGTGATGTGACTGGTTGGTGTGCGTTACCTCGCTCCACACCAGCATGGTGCCGAAGACAACCTGGAGTCCATCGAAGAAGTTGTCTCCGATGAGAATGACAGTGGCGCCGCCTGTCGTCCAGCCCTCACTGGGACTGATGGCTTTTATACAGGGAGTGGCTGCTGGAGCACAGACAGACCAGTTAACACCAAACTGGGACAAACTACCTGCTGAGACGACAGTCTGGAGAGAGAAGGTGCTGCGTGTGACCCAGAGTCACCAGCTGGTCACCACTAGAATAGAATAGATGTATATTGGAGCTGTATGTAAATATCTGAGCCTCTGTGCTGAACTTTGACCCGGTGTGGGTCAGAGTAAATCCAGGATCAAGTCGGTAAAGACTCGTCAGATCCAGGTTTGAAGTTCTACTGCGACCCGCTTTGATGCATCTGGTGACCTGAGAAGGCCCAGAGTCACAGGTTGGAAACCCCCATCTACATAACAAGAGGACACACAAGGCGCGTCTTAATTGGGTCGCGGTTTTTATCCTCTTTCGCTAACTTCAGCACACACACAAGACACACACACACTAAGTAATAGCTGCTTCGCTTTCCTCTCAAGTACAGCTGCAGATTAATTATAAAGTGAAATGAAAGAAAGTGTGAGAGAGAGAGAGCAGCTAATCTCATAACTGATAATTTCAAATGACATTACAGCACCAAACTATTCTATTCTATTGTGTTTAGTTTTGCTGTGTGTGTTCTGCTGTTCGGTTCTGATCTAGGGACAGTAAGAACAGAACCAGGCCAGAACCGTGGCTGAGTCCACCAGGTGTTCCTAACGAATCTTTGACCCCTTGATGCCTCTCCAACAATCTGCCATTGAGACACATGAGCTGTAGGACCGTAAACCCCCTGAAGGAAAGAGACAGGAGGAAAGGTTCCTCAACAGGGGCAGGCAGCAGGAGACAAACATGGTCAGTAAAGGACCTGCCAACCAATCACAGCCCGGCTGAGCAGCCCGACCAATCACAGCCCGGCTGAGCAGCCCGACCAATCACAGCCCGGCTGAGCAGCCCGACCAATCACAGCCCGGCTGAGCAGCCCGACCAATCACAGCCCGGCTGAGCAGCCCGACCAATCACAGCCCGGCTGAGCAGCCCGACCAATCATCACAACTGATTCAATTCAATCCAGTTTAGTTATGCAGCTCCAACTTGCAACAAATGGCGTCTCTAGGCAATTCAAAAATAACCATTTGAACTGATGATTGAAACTGATCCTAGTTATCAAACTGTACAGTATGCTCAATTAATTATTCAAAATAGCTTAAAAACTTTGTAAAGAAAGGCAGAGCCCTGTGGGACTCCACCAGCCACCCTGCTGGTTCACAGATGGGATTTAAACCAGCATACTGCTGTTCCCTTCATGCCTTCATGTTCAAACCGTTCTCAGAGAACAATGTGGTCGACTGGATCAGAACCAGACCTGAGCTCTAACAGAACCAGAACAGAAAAACCTTTATCATGACTTTCAGCAGCGCTGATTCAGAGCTACAACGCGTCTGAAACCCGACTGAAACTCTTAACGCAGGTCATTCAAGTTCAGACGCTCAGATTTGGGATTCAGAGCTTTGAGGTTCTGTCAGAGGCTGGGAGGGAAAACCGGCCGATTCAAGAAACAAGCGGGTAGAGACAAGTTGGACCCACGGGACTCTGCAGCACTCAAGGTGGGAGGGGTGGTTTCCATGGCGACTGTCTTTAATTAGGAGGGCAATTAAAGAGGCTGAAAGCACACACACACACACACACACACTCAGCCGCGGCCTCTCTGGGGACGGGGGAGGTGTCTGGTCTTCTTACCCACAATCCACTGGGCTGCCTCGTCTATGCAGCTCTGGGTTCCTGCAGCCCAAACGTGTGCAGCTACAGGCACAGCTTCTTCAAGACTGCATTCACTGTGCACCAGGTCAGGTCAACGCCCAACACAGAACCTTCAGCCCGTCCATCCCACACAGAACCAAGCCCACTGGCCATCCTGCCCATCTGGTTCTGATCAGCAGACAGAATTGTATCTGCTTACCCTCAGATGGATCCAATCTTCGAGCTCGGCGGCCATGTTTGGAGTTGTTATGGACGAACATGTTGTCTGATACAGCGAGAACATGGCCGTCTACGTTGACGGTTGTAGAAACCACCACCTGCAAACAAACAGGCCCATCAGATCCGGCAGAGGATGGTGATCGCACACATCCATTATTCCTCAACATCTACAACGTTCCATGACATCTCCACAAGAACAGCTGCTCTGTGACCTTTAACCTCATCATTGACCAGATCAATAATATAATAATAATAATATTATTCCAAACAGTGTCAACACGCTGCAGTGCATTGTGGGTACGTCAGCCGGTCCAGTGGTCTTACCTGGAACCGCCTCATGTCCCGAGGGTTCCCTGCGTTCTTCAGACAGTTCTGGTTACACTTCAGGAAGAACTTCAGAAAGAACCTGCACACACACACACACACACACACCACTGGTGATTGGTTCTATAGATATTCAGTACAGAACTGGTTGGTCCAATCAGTTTGGCATGTTCAGAACCCGGACCAGAAACCCTGGAGTGACCCTCATCATGTGATTCTTGTTCTCCAGCGCGGAGGGTTACACTTCCTTTATCTGAAGATAAACTTTGATCTGTGATCAGCTGACTAGTCTTATCACCATGGCAACCCTCAGCATCTCTAGCCGATTATCAGCGCTCTACTCTTCACCTCCTTCCAGCGAACAATCGAGCCATAAATCTCCACGCAGGACAGATTAAGCTCTCAATATGTTATGTGATAAGGAGGGACGACCCGACACACACAGACACACACAAGCAAAACACAACACGCACACACTCTTGACATACACTTGCTGTATCACCGCTGATATTTACGAGCAGCAAATTAGGACACACTGCAAATTTATCTCCTCAGAGAACAGAAGATCCACATTCTGACACTAAACACACACACACTGTGACACACACTCACACACACGCACACACACACACAAAGCGGCACACTGTGCGACTGCACTTCACTGTCAGGATAATTCATCTTCACACTGTGATACATTTTCTACCTCATAGAGCAGATTAACTCCGACACTGAGACGGAGTGTGTCACAGTGTGTGTGTCACTGTGTGTCACTGTGTGTGTGTCACTGTGTGTGTGTGTGTCACAGTGTGTGTGTCACTGTGTGTGTGTGTGTCACAGTGTGTGTGTCACTTTGTGTCACTGTGTGTGTGTCACTGTGTGTCACTGTGTGTGTGTCACTGTGTGTGTGTCACTGTGTGTGTGTCACTGTGTGTGTCACTGTGTGTCACTGTGTGTGTCTCTCTGAGGGAACATTTCTGGTTCTTCCAGTAATCAGTGGAAACAGCAAGCAGGCAGAAACTGAACACGTTTCAGGGTTTTAACAAGTCCTGATATTAATTTCCATCTGTACATGAGAAAGTGTGTGTGTGTCCGTGTGTGTGTGCATGCGTATCCAGGTGTGTATGGTCGGATGTGTTTATACTTGTAACT
>NW_006800432.1:207124-214690 GCF_000485575.1 Poecilia formosa | reverse complement strand
CAATCACAGCCCGGCTGAGCAGCCGACCAATCACAGCCCGGCTGAGCAGCCCGACCAATCATCACAACTGATTCAATTCAATCCAGTTTAGTTATGCAGCTCCAACTTGCAACAAATGGCGTCTCTAGGCAATTCAAAAATAACCATTTGAACTGATGATTGAAACTGATCCTAGTTATCAAACTGTACAGTATGCTCAATTAATTATTCAAAATAGCTTAAAAACTTTGTAAAGAAAGGCAGAGCCCTGTGGGACTCCACCAGCCACCCTGCTGGTTCACAGATGGGATTTAAACCAGCATACTGCTGTTCCCTTCATGCCTTCATGTTCAAACCGTTCTCAGAGAACAATGTGGTCGACTGGATCAGAACCAGACCTGAGCTCTAACAGAACCAGAACAGAAAAACCTTTATCATGACTTTCAGCAGCGCTGATTCAGAGCTACAACGCGTCTGAAACCCGACTGAAACTCTTAACGCAGGTCATTCAAGTTCAGACGCTCAGATTTGGGATTCAGAGCTTTGAGGTTCTGTCAGAGGCTGGGAGGGAAAACCGGCCGATTCAAGAAACAAGCGAGTAGAGACAAGTTGGACCCACGGGACTCTGCAGCACTCAAGGTGGGAGGGGTGGTTTCCATGGCGACTGTCTTTAATTAGGAGGGCAATTAAAGAGGCTGAAAGCACACACACGCACACACACACTCAGTCACGGCCTCTCTGGGGACAGGGGAGGTGTCTGGTCTTCTTACCCACAATCCACTGGGCTGCCTTGTCTATGCAGCTCTGGGTTCCTGCGGCCCAAACGTGTGCAGCTACAGGCACAGCTTCTTCAAGACTGCATTCACTGTGCACCAGGTCAGGTCAACGCCCAACACAGAACCTTCAGCCCGTCCATCCCACACAGAACCAAGCCCACTGGCCATCCTGCCCATCTGGTTCTGATCAGCAGACAGAATTGTATCTGCTTACCCTCAGATGGATCCAATCTTCGAGCTCGGCGGCCATGTTTGGAGTTGTTGTGGACGAACATGTTGTCTGATACAGCGAGAACATGGCCGTCTACGTTGACGGTTGTAGAAACCACCACCTGCAAACAAACAGGCCCATCAGATCCGGCAGAGGATGGTGATCGCACACATCCATTATTCCTCAACATCTACAACGTTCCATGACATCTTCACAGGAACAGCTGCTCTGTGACCTTTAACCTCATCATTGACCAGATCAATAATATAATTTTAATAATATTATTATTCCAAACTGTGTCAACACGCTGCAGTGCATTGTGGGTACGTCAGCCGGTCCAGTGGTCTTACCTGGAACCGCCTCATGTCCCGAGGGTTCCCTGCGTTCTTCAGACAGTTCTGGTTACACTTCAGGAAGAACTTCAGAAAGAACCTGTACACACACACACACACACACACACACACACACACACACACACACACACACCGCTGGTGATTGGTTCTATAGATATTCAGTACAGAACTGGTTGGTCCAATCAGTTTGGCATGTTCAGAACCCGGACCAGAAACCCTGGAGTGACCCTCATCATGTGATTCTTGTTCTCCAGCGCGGAGGGTTACACTTCCTTTATCTGAAGATAAACTTTGATCTGTGATCAGCTGACTAGTCTTATCACCATGGCAACCCTCAGCATCTCTAGCCGATTATCAGCGCTCTACTCTTCACCTCCTTCCAGCGAACAATCGAGCCATAAATCTCCACGCAGGACAGATTAAGCTCTCAATATGTTATGTGATAAGGAGGGACGACCCGACACACACAGACACACACAAGCAAAACACAACACGCACACACTCTTGACATACACTTGCTGTATCACCGCTGATATTTACGAGCAGCAAATTAGGACACACTGCAAATTTATCTCCTCAGAGAACAGAAGATCCACATTCTGACACTAAACACACACACACTGTGACACACACTCACACACACGCACACACACACACAAAGCGGCACACTGTGCGACTGCACTTCACTGTCAGGATAATTCATCTTCACACTGTGATACATTTTCTACCTCATAGAGCAGATTAACTCAGACACTGAGAGACGGAGTGTGTCACAGTGTGTGTGTCACAGTGTGTGTGTCACAGTGTGTGTGTCACTGTGTGTGTGTCACTGTGTGTGTCACAGTGTGTGTGTGTGTCACTGTGTGTGTGTTAACATGATGCCAGTCTATTTATCTGTCCCTCTGATCTGTCTCAGCAAGTAAACCAGATCTGGTGAGTCAAACAGATTCTGTCTGGTGTTCTGAAGGTCCAACAGATCCAGCAGCTGGATCCTCAGCTTCCAGCTGACTGGGAACAGATTATCCCAGTTAGAATCACTGAGATGGGACTAGTGATCTGCTGATGTGGTTGCCAACGGTCACAACTCACACCAACCAATCAGAACCGACGGAAATATCATTTTAACCCGCTTTACATCAGTCAATCCGTACCCAACACACTCGGCTGGAATGTTGATCCATGTATCTTCTGTGTGTGCGTGAGTGTGTGTGTGTGTAGGTGTGTGCGCGTGTGTGTGTGTGTCTCTGAGGGAACATTTCTGGTTTTTCCAGTAATCAGTGGAAACAGCAAGCAGGCAGAAACTGAACACGTTTCAGCGTTTTAACAAGTCCTGATATTAATTTCCATCTGTACATGAGAAAATAAGTGTGTGTGTATGTGTGTGTGTTCGTGCGCATGTGTGTGTGTGCGTGTGCATGCGTGTGTGCGTATACAGGTGTGTATGGTCGGATGTGTTTATGCTTGTAACTCTAATTATCACCAAATGTTGAGCAGATTTCTGCTAATTAACATCTGTGGCTCATTTGTACTCGGAGCTCATTAACAGTCGTTAGAACTCTGATCGGCCGACATGATCCAGAAACGCTGAGAGGTTCTACTGCAGCACCAACAAAACCAACATGGCCGACCCACATCAGGTCACCTGAAACCAGTTCAGTCCAGCAGAGGAAGCCCAGCTGAGTGAATCCCTGGCTCTGCAGCAATCTGTCGTGCTCAGCAAGCACAGTGTGCCAGTGGCAAGGAACAACTTTCCATCTGCGGTGATCAAATGTCTCAAGGTTTTAATGTTGATCTGTTGGCAGAATCTGAACTACAGTGGACACTGGAATTACAAGCACCACTACCAAAAAACTTTTTAAATCGGGGAACAATTGTCAAATTGAAGTGATCAGAAGTGGCCAAGACTCTCTGAGGGGATTTCCTGATGTCGCTTCGCTCTAACAGACGGATCCCCAAGTTGCAGCAGTAGTTCAGCTGCACCCTTTGTCAGTCCAGCACAGAGATGATACTCTGATGAGAAATCATTAATGATTTAGTTAAAGGTAAAGCTAACGTAACTTTTTTTCCTCCTCTTCCTCCTTCCTCGCTGACAAGCAGGTGCAGCAGAAGCTGGACGGAACAATAAGGAGAGGTCTCTGATGGACCGGCCCATTTCTTGACTCTCCATCAAACTGAAGCAGACCCAGATCAGAACCAGCAGGTTCAGATGTTCCTATGGTGGCCAGACTGGGCCAAAGTAAGCCAGGAAAATATTTTGATATTTTACAGCTAAACATGTTAATGCCAGCTAACACTCTAACACATCTGCAGTTTTCCAGAACCATCTGAACCACGGTCTCCAGATTCTGAGAGCTCCAGAGGACAAGGAGGAAGAGGAGGAAAAAGAGGAGGAAGAGTTAATTAGATGAGATAATGAGAAGTCCATCATCAGCTCTTCAAGGTAAATGGAAGCAGACACCTCTTCTAGTTCTTCGTCTCAGTGAGGAAGAGGAGGAGGAGGAAGAGCAGGTTATTAACAGTTAAAGTCGCGCTTGCTCTGTGGTCCATCAGCACTTCATTATCCTGCTGCAACAACCTGACGCAGATTAATCCGCCGCTGAAAATAGTTCCAGAAGAGTTCAGATGTCAGAGGCGCGACTGGCAGCAGCTTCCACTCATCAGCGCTTTATTAAGTCTGTTTGCACAAGCACGTTCTGATCCAAACGGTTCAGGAAACAAGAACAGGTGGACCCAGTTCTGGAAACAGTACTGATCCAGTAGAACCTGGATCAATGTGGACCACTGGGGCCCTGAAAGAACCAGATCCATAAAGAACCGAATCCTGGAATTGTTCCAACCCACAACGTCTTCCTCACTGATGATGATGACGTCCATGTCATCATCAGAGGCCCGTAAACATGTCACCACGACAACGACTAGCTCCTCACTAAAGCTTGTTAACTGATTACATAGGTCGTTAAGAGCTCGTTAAGCAATTAACTGGAAAAACACGCGGCTGTCAGTCACACTGTGTGTGTGTGTGTGTGTGTGTGTGAGATGGAGGGTGTGTGTGTGTGTGTGTGGTGTGTGTGTGTGTGGGGGGGGGGGTTAATTACCCATCTGATGTAATGTTAAACTGTCTCCTGAAATTGCAACAGTGAGTGTGTGTGAGATAAAACACACACCAGTTTCTTTTTAAATAGTCAATCAATACTGATGCTTTAGGACCTGCAGTACATACGATCAATACACACACACACACACACACACACACACGCACACACACACACACACACACACACACAGAGTGAGGAGACTCCTGTTAAATACTGATGAGACAGGCAGCAAGGTTCTTCACCACCTGCAGCGTCCAGTGACGATGAGGAGGAGCGGCGAACTCAGCCGAGGCAGGCAGACGGTCCGGCAGGTGAACAGAACCTCTGAAACATTTCCAGTACCAGAATCAGAGAAACCAGAGGTTTGTTGAGATGTGTCCAGGTGTGTGTGTCCAGGTGTGTGTGTCCAGGTGTGTGTGTGGTGTTCCTGTCTGTGTGAAACAGCAGCAGGTGGTGTGTTCAGGGTCACTCCGTTTCCCCGCCTGTTTCCCAGGAACAGAAATATTCGGCTCCACTTCATCTCTCCATCGACTGCGATGCATTCATACATTTAACATTTAGCCGGCCGGGGCCCTCTGGGGCCCCAAACATTATGCTGCTGTCAATCACCCTGCGGCGCGGCCGCTAATGAGATTCCGTCCCAAGCCGACCCGCAGCATGAGAGGGAGCTCACACCTACGCCGCCGCATGATTGACGGCACGCCGTCCTCCCATAATCCCACGCTGCACACACCAGAGACCCTCGCAGGCAGAGAGTGCGCCGCCAAGAAATTCTCACATCAGGAATTCAGATGGAAAGATGAGAGCTGCTCCCATCATCATCGTCACCATCGTCAGCTAGAAACCAGCAGAAACTGGAACTGGCTGAGGATCAGAGCATTAAAATGTTCTCACCAAGTTCAGAGACGATCGACCCTCAGATGGGATCATCGCATCGTCAGCGGGTCCCAAAAAACGCAGACTCAGCAGAAACCTGAGAGACCTGCAGCGTCCCACAGTCCAACTGCAAACAGATGACATCTGGGCACGTCCCTGTTCACCGCCATGACCATGACTGTCCTCAGGGACGGCTGGGACAGGAGACTCTGTGTCTTTATTTCCAGTTAACATTTAGATTCTTTACGTTCTGTTCACTGTTTCCTCGTTGTTCTACCATTTGAATTCTTTCGCTGCTTTTCTGTCTTTTGGAGTTCGGTCTTTCTGCTGTTGCTCTTCAGATCATTTCACCTGTCCCGTTTAGATCCCTCTGTCAGTAATTACTCCTGCTCACTTCAGGAACTCAGTGCAGCCACTAATCACTTCCCAGCAGCTCTAAGACAGCCAGCTTCCTTCTCTCCTTGTCAGATCCTTCTGTTAGCCTTTGCCAGTTTGCCTCACCTGTTTCCTTGTTATCTGACTGACTGAGAACAACCGGTCTTCTCCAGTTAATCCCAGCGAAAACCTGGGATTAACTAACATGACTAGGACTAACTGAGATTACCTGTGCTGTCTGGGATTGCTAGCCTTCGGACTGGTAACACTGGGATGATCCTGCTCTGATGTTCTGCTCAGCGCTGGTGACCAGGTCCAGACAGTTCAGAAGGCTCTGCTGGTTCTGTTCTTCCACAGGTCCAGTGGTTCAGATGCAGATGAACTGACAGGAAACTCGACCCTTTTTACGGTGCAACCTACTTCAAAATAATGAAAAACTGATGTTTTTCTGTTAATAATTAGATTCTTAGCAGCAGCTCAGAGATTTACCATTTAGAATGATCCCAGGTGCACAAAGCGGCGTTACCACAGATCCTTCCTTCAGCAGATCTCTG
Organism: Poecilia formosa; assembly: GCF_000485575.1. Taxonomy (NCBI): domain Eukaryota; kingdom Metazoa; phylum Chordata; class Actinopteri; order Cyprinodontiformes; family Poeciliidae; genus Poecilia; species Poecilia formosa. The sequence continues at coordinate 208,471 of NW_006800432.1, read as the reverse complement.
CCCACAGCACAACCTATAAGTATTCACACCCTGCTGGTATTTGGCCAATCATTTAGACATTTCAAATACAATTTCTATTATTATTAATAGATCTGTTTTTCTGGTATACTGCATCGTAAACAGTCTGTTGCTGTTTTGATGTTCAATTCACTTTAAGTTAAACAATAATTGCTCAGCTGGACTGCGCTTGCATTGAATATATTTATGTTTCTGATAACTACACCATATTTTTATGGTGTTTCTGTGTTTTAGTAATCTTGTAAAATAAGCTGTTGTTAATCTTGTTTCTCTATAATTTTTAAACACTTTTTGAACTGTTGTATGACAACAGAGATTGTTTCTATTCAACATCATCTTAATATGGAAGCAGAATTAATTATTAATATTAATAATTGTGATGCTGCAGTGAAATGTGCAGACATGGAGGCTGCAGCCAGAACATGAAGCAGCAAGTGTTTGAGCTGCAGTCTGACATGTTTCCTGCTCACTGGATGCTGCTGAAGACACAGGAGACCTTCCCATCATGCATTGGAGCAGGCAGGGGGAGAAAAGAGCTGCTGCACAATCACCACTTCTTTTTTTCAAAAGCCTGCTGCACTCATCCATCCATCCATCCATCCATCTATCCATCCAGGTCCTCCTCTCTGCTCTCAGACCAGAAGTGGGGTGGGGAGACAGATTAATACTCAGAGAGGAGAGGGGGGAGGTGAAGAGAGGAGAGCCCATGATTCCTCCTGGGACAGAGGAGAGGGGGAAGGAGGAAGGCTAAAAGAAGACAGGGAGAAGAGGAGGAGAAAGAAAAGGAGAAGGAGGAGGAAGCTCGTTTGGACCGGATAAAGGAATCATTCCATCATGTCTGAACTGGAGAGATTTCTGCCACTCATTACCAATTCTTTAGAACCTGGTCCCGCTCAGATGCTGGTTTATCAGCTCCAGTTTTGTTCAGATCAGAACAATAAACTGATTCTTTATTACTTCATTTTCCCAGTAATACAGGGCCGGTAGCGGATGACTAAAAGAGTCACATCCAGATCTAGCCGCTCCTGAATCTGCTGACCCAACCCAATAAATTAAATGCTAGCTAACAAAGTCCAGCCGGTGGTGCTACCAGACGTTTTAGTGTTTCTGTATTTTAGTGTTTCAGTATTTTAGTGTTTCAGTGTTTCAGTATTTTAGTGTTTCAGTGTTTCTGTATTTTAGTGTTTCAGTATTTTAGTGTTTCAGTGTTTCAGTATTTTAGTGTTTTAGTGTTTCTGTATTTTAGTGTTTCAGTGTTTCTGTATTTTAGTGTTTCAGTGTTTCTGTATTTTAGTGTTTCAGTGTTTCTGTATTTTAGTGTTTCAGTGT
>NW_006800432.1:193925-205399 GCF_000485575.1 Poecilia formosa | reverse complement strand
TAGTGTTTCTGTGTTTTAGTGTTTCTGTATTTTAGTGTTTTAGTGTTTCAGTGTTTTAGTGTTTCTGTATTTTAGTGTTTCTGTGTTTTAGTGTTTCAGTGTTTTGACATCAGCTGTTCTTGTCATTTTCTTGTTCTCTTGCAGCTTCAACATGTTGATGATGCTTTTAATGGTTGTCGTTTTTTCTCAGAGAAAATCTAGACTCCAGCTGTGGAATTATTTCTATTTCTGTCATGACCAGCTAGCTGGTGTGTGAAGCAGCAGCGGTGAACCACATGGTAGCATGTTATCAGCCGTCTGTGGGTGTGTTGAAGCACTACCTGTCGATGATGACCGGGTCTGATGGCGTCTCGTTCCTGTTTCCACAGCTCTTCTTGTCGCAGCAGCGGCTAACACAAAGAAGGACAAACAGCTCCATCAGATTAATCTTTAAAGAAGATGACCTGCAGACTGGCAGGCCTCTCTTCAGGAGGTCTTTGGCTTTACCAAAAAACAGTTAACATGCCAGGGTAGATGGAAACATTTACTGAACAAGTTCTGATGTAGGAAACGCTTAACTGGCATATTTGTGCCTTTCCAGGGTAACAAAACCTAGGGAAACCCTCCATGTTTTTATTTGTTTGAATAGAAACAGAGATATTGAGAATTCAGGAAAAACTTTTCCCCAGAACTTCTCCTCTAACTCAATTGTTTTTTCTGTTCTTGTGACCCAAACATGGTGCAGAGAAGAGGGAGAGTGCTGGTACCAGTTAGGTCATAGAACGGTACCAACCAGGGAACTGACTGGCATCAGGTAACATTTGACTGGTACCTGCTGGTGTTCTGGTTCTTTACCAGTTCATTCATTTATTCCTAAGCTTTGAGTATAACTGGGGTTGGAGGTCTAACTCTAGTCTACAGGGTTTGGTTCTGGTTGTTTCCAGCTTGGAGAGCCTGTAGTCTCTTGGTCAGGTGAGTCCAGGTGTTCTTACCTGCACATGATCTCATGAGTGAGCAGGACTCGGCACATCTCTGGGTTCTTGTCCTGGCCCTCGTAGATGATGGCCTGAAATAGAGACTCGAGTTAGAGAGCAGGTTGAACCTTTGTCTCAATTAGGACTCATTGTTGGTGACTAGTGAGACTGAAGCAACAGGAAGGAGCAAGTTCCACTGGAGGCTCGAAGGAAGCAGCTGGAGCCAAACGTCTCCACTCAGAGCAGCGCTAAAGGCGCAATAAGTAAATGACTTGTTGGATTTAAGCGCTGGTGCTTTCCATTAGTGTCACAGTAGAAAGTGAAGATCACCTGCAGACTGGCAGGCCTCTCTTCAGGAGGTAGCTAACGGAGTCTCCTGCCACACAGAAACTGGTCCTGACTGCACCCCTGCAGGCTGGAGATCAGCTGATGATCAGAGCTTAAACTGATCATTTAAAGACTCCTTCCAGGAATATTCACAGGTTTCAAAATTTAAAGAGTTTGTGAATCATCTGTTGATTGAAGTGATCATGTGTATTGACTGTGATCAACTCTGATCAGACTGTGTGGAATCTGATCAGAGGAGTTTCAGAGGGATGGAGTCGGCCTGTGGCTTCAGACACAGGTTGGTCTTTCTGCTGCCGCAGGTCAGGACTCCTCCAGCAGGGGGAACTGACCGCCTGCTGGGAACAGAAATTGGTGTCTGTGCTGCTTCACACACTTGACTTTTCAGTTTTTCAGTTTCATCGCGAAGAGCTTCTGTGCGTGAGCATGAACCCGACCAGATGTTTGCTGAGGAGGTGAAACTGGAACAAACCGGTTCTGGTCCAACAGAGCCAGAGCTGAAAACCACAGAGTCAACAAACACACCACTCCATCCAATATCAACCAGTACTGACCAGAACTGACGAGTTCCAACCAGAACACACACCAACATGACCAGTACACACAACCAGTACCGACCAGAACTGACGAGTACCAACCAGAACACACACACCAACACCAGAACTACATATTAGCTCGGTGTGAGGTGAATTTTATTTTTTGTTTAAATTTAAAAAATAATAAAGTTCATGATCAGAGTCTTTATCATTATGTTTGGGGCAGCAATACTTTTTTTTATAAGACAAAATAAAATATCTGGGTTTATTTAATCCATCAGAACCAGAACCTCGAGGTTCTCCGTTCTGAGTGTCGCTGCAAATCAGCGGAGAAATATGGAGAATCTCCCCACTGGACCAGAACCGAACCGAACCGCATATTAATCTGTTACAGAGAGCAACTTACCACTGGAAAGTGTCTTAAGATGCCCTTGTGAAGCTCGGGGAACTGTTGTGCTGTTCATAGCTGTACTCTAATAATCCGACCAGGTGTAGTTTGTGGCTGCAGCAGCAGGTGTGTTTTGAATGTGCTCCCGAAACAAAAAGGCAGAGTTTCTGTGGTAAGCGGTAGTTTTCATCGCCTACCGACAGATAAGGAAACAAAAAAGAATTTGACTAAAAGCTCTAAACTTGAAGAGAGAACCCAAAATGCTTTATGTGTGCTCACTGTATTGTGTGGACAACAAGCCAGTGGAGAAAAACCCGCATCTGCATCCGAAGCAACCGAGTCAGTGAAGTAGCTAAATATGCTAGTGCGGGTTATTTGCGGCCATTTCTTCAAGTCGCCATCCCTCCCCGCATTAGCTGTAGGTAGCAGTAAAAGAATATTGCCGCATTTAAGCTGTGATAGCTGGAGTTCCCACATATTTTATAGCCTAAAACCTCTGTGGAAAGCCGGTTAGAGAGTTGCTAACATGTAAACAAATGGCGGTTCCGGGTTGCGGCGGAAGTCGCGCCTATGAATCACGCAAAGCCTCATGGGGGTTCGGAATAAAGGGATGGGGGAAAGTTTGGACATTTCCAAGGTCCCCTGACTGCCAGGGTCCCCCTAAAAGAAGATTTAAAAAAAAAATGTATTTAAATATGTTGGGGGGGCCCTCTCAATAATAACACTGATGGCTGTGTTCTTACTTGTTTTATCCTGTAAAAGTTAAATGTTACCACTTACAGACAAAAAGCAAACTTCCATATTTAGTGAACGCCCCCCTGTTTCTGATTGAAATTGTTTGTTCTGCTTTAGCGTTTGACGGCGTTTAGTAGCAGACAGAATGAGAACCACACAAATAATAACGATGCTGCTTTGAAATATAAAACAGGTTTTTAAAAAGGAGAGAGAAAAAATAAAAAGAAGAAATAAAGCATGTTAATCTGTTACACAGTTTTTCACCTTGAGAGGTGAGTGACTATCTACCTGTTAGCTTAGCGACCGACGAGTGTTAGCTTCCGTTTGTCTAACATCTCATTAGTCAAAGGAAATACTTAGCAAGATATAAATTCATATATTAAGTTGTCGTTGTACCTTTTACCACATTTACCAGCAGACGAGTCTGAGTCAGCAGCGGTCCTGACCCCCAGACCAGCCTGCCTCCTCCCGGGATGAAGGTGAGCAACTACGACATGCTAGGCTAGTTAGCATCAGAATAGCACCGGTCCAGTCTGACTGATGGGCCAGATGTAAGCAAGAACGATTTTTACAGCCGAGTGGCTGAGATATTAATGAGATAGGCACATGGACGTTATAAATAATGTGAGATCATACACAATTTGTAATTTTATTAAAGAAGAGAGAGAGAGAGAGAGAGAGAGAGGGAGAGATGAGCCAAAGAAAACATTTTAATCGTTCAAGTAATCAAATTTGACCTCATTAAATATTCATTATTTTTTCTCGCTATGGCATTGTTCTACAGAATGGAACCTATTAAAACATAATTTCAAACCAAATAAAGGTTTCAGTTAAGGTAAAAATCTAAATATATAAGCTTCTGAGTTGGATTTTTATGCCTGAGTTCAGAGGAATCAGTTCTCCAGTCCACAACCAAACCCAGCGGCTCTGTTCCGGTTCCGGGTGAGTCAGGCTGATCCGGACCCAGACAGCGGTCTGATCTGCTGTTTTCACCATAGTTTTCACTACTTTCATATGATAACATATTTTACTTTAGTTAGTCGTTTTAATTTTATAAATGTTATAGTTATTAATTTAGTGTTTCTGTTTTTTATATTTGAAGAATATTTAGAAAATATTTGTTTTGATTTTTTTTAAAAACATATAAAGTAAAATATGGTCGTTATGACGTTTTATATCTGCTTTTAACCTTGCTTCAAGTAGTGAATTACCATACAGAACCAGAACCAACAAGAACACACACACCAACAGAACCAGTGGAAATAGTGTGCAGTTCGTCCGAACTGTCAGAACTCTTTAATAAAATCAGTTCTTTGCTAGAAACATGAGAAGTAAATGAAACCACAGAAAATTTCCATTTGGTGTTCAGTGGGAAGTTTTTCTCCTGTCGTCAGCTTAAATCTCCCTGAAGAACAGGAACTTAATAATATGGAGAGGAGGAAGATGAGCTTCCTGAATCGCTCACCTGTTTGGTCATGGAGTCGATGAGTCGGACGTAGAGGTCTTGCTCCGTTCGGACACCTGAAGGCAGAAATCGGCCATGTTCATGTTGGTCTGCAGGCTTCAGCTGCTCTGTACAGTGAAAGAAGTGCACCTACCGTTGCTGTAAAGTAGCTGCAGCTTGTAATGAATCCCGTTGTTGGTTTTCTCTCCGCTCGGCTCCTAAAACAACAGAAGAAGAACGCTCATTCAGCCTGCAGTTTGTTTAAGACGCGCTGACCTCCAAGCTCACAGTTCATGTTTTTATCCATCTATTAGATTTCAGGGTGCGTTTGTTTTATAAGTTGCCAGATGTTTGGGGGTTTCTGTCACCTGGCAGGTGCATCTGCTTTTCTGATGTCCAGTGGGTGTGTTTGGTTTGTGTCACAGCTCCTCCCTGCCTTTGTCTGACTCACCTTTTCTTTCTCCACAAAGTCGACATATGTGGTGCGTTCGATCTCAACGGGCTGCCCCTGCCGGTCGTACAGCGCCAGAACGAAGTGGAAGAAATTGGATTTCCTCAGGTTGGACGGCGGCTGCTTCTCAAAGTGAGCTCGCGCTAACCCCACCCCGCTGGAACACACACGAGCAGAAAAATCACCTAAAATACTGTTTTATAGATTTTACATGTAACATAACACATTTTTATTTTATACAGTCAATTCATCTTTCATACAAAAAAGCAGCTCAGAGATGAGACAGAAACCTGCATTTATAAGAATAAAGTTCAGTTTAAATTGTGTTTTTAAAATAAATCCTCACATTTGTTTTTATCTGCAACATCTGTAGAGTATTTGCAGTGATGTTTTCAGAACCAGAATGCATTTTTCTGAAGCTTCATCTAAAACATCATCGTGACACTGGTGACCAGTAAAAATCCACCAGTTTGGAAAGCGGCTGCCGCAGCGCGGCATGAATGGAGCGCTCCTCTGAGGACAGTCTGCAGGTCGCCACACCTGGCTGCACGCATCAGAAACGTGTTTGGGATGCGCGTTGGCGCCTTTGATTAGTTTGTGTGTGGCGATGAAAGCACGGCTTCAGGTCTAGTCAAAGGAAATAAAGTTAAGAATCACAGTGGAGTCACGACTGATTAATATTCATGGAGATGAAGTCAAACTGCAGCTTCGACCCCGACAGTAAATCTGCTCCTCATTATAATATGACTGAGAACACCAGGAGCGCTTGTTTCACACACACACACACACACACACACACACACACACTTCAATATTTAATAATGTTCATGAAATATAAAAATCAGCAGTGGACACAAACACACTGAAACATTTGGTCAATAAATAATTTTAAATCCTCAGAATAAATCAGCTAAATGATTTTATTAAAACAGATATTTTAAATGTTAAATATTTACTTTAAACCTTAAAGTCATAATTGTTTCTATAATTGTTCTGGGATTAGATTTTCCATAAAGTGAATAATAAGCTGTATTATTAAAGGGTTGTGTGATTATAATAATTACTGTGCAGAATCACATTAAGGTTCAATTTGGACTTTACTGTATAATCCCAGAAATAATCAGCCGCTCACAGTCAGGTGCTAAAGAATCTTTTATTTCTCAATGTGGAAAATAATTTTCTTTTCAGATTAAATTAATTTAGATTCATTGAGGTTTTATTTAGCTCAGTGTCATTTTATTTAATGTAAACAAACACATTTGATATTCATTTTAATATTTTTACTTGAAAATAAAAAGACTGACTTAAAATAAATGTTCCTGAATGTAGATCTTTTATTCTATTTTAGTTTTCTTTTAGCTCTGCAGACCTGAATCTTTGTGTTAATATTTCAAAGGGATTTGAATGATTTTATTTATTTTAATTGAAGTTGTGTGTATTGAATAATTCAAGCTGAGGAGATGAAACGATGTTCAAACGCAGCCGCTGCAAAGAAGTCCAGCCTGCTCCACTTACGAAATAGAAATATATGCAGACTTTTTAAAATAATTAGAAGAAAAATCATTTTAATAACTTGCTATAAATGTTTTTTCCTTCACAGGAATAAAAATCATCTCAGATTTGAGGAGAACTTCTATTTTTTATTTATGTAATGTTTGTTTCCCCAGAAAAGTCCCATAAAGATTGAAAATCTCTTTTCTGGTGGAAACTGGCAGCCAAGTTAAAACGCCATAAATAAATTATTTTAAAGATTCCTCAGGAAAAACATTTACAGCTTTCTCAAAATCAAATGTATTTTTCTCTCAAATATAAAAAAATACATAAACATATATACATATTTATTTTGTCTGCATTTCAAACGTAGCACACATTCTGACCTGATCATTTTTAAAATCAGGAAAACTTTCATTTTTAATTAAAACAGTTTTTCATTTTGTGTTAACCAGATTTTTTCCTCCATTTGCAGAATAATAAATATTAACATTAAGTTTCAGCAGACGGTCAGTGGACTGATTTTGTCTGAGGAGAATGAATTTTTCCCATCTGTAAACATCGGAGCAGAGAGCTGGGACTCCAGCTCCCAGAATCCCCTGGGGCGGCAGCAGCTTACCTCTGAGCGGCGGTGTTGGCGTCCACCACGCCGGCCGAGTGCATCCAGGAGCGGACGGCCAGCGGCTCCTCCTTCAGGCCGGCCGCGGCGCCGCGAGGCAGGCTGTCCTGGATCCCAAACATCTCCCAACAAAAAAACACCAGAAGAAGAAGAGCTGGACTGCAGGAACGCAGCGCTACTGGACGGAGCGCAGCTTCAGGGCGGAAGACATTTTAATAATGGAGGACTAACAGCAAAAACTGGGAGATCTGAAAAGTTCTTTATTGGCTTCAGAACTTTCTGTTTTTCTCTTTTATTCAACTTTAGGCGATGGAAGGACAAAAAAAAGATTCAACAGTCGGCCGACATGATGAACCCGCAGAGGAGAGGAGGAGGAGGAAGAGAGGAAGAATCCTCAGAGGAAACACTTCGGACGGCGAATCGAAGCCCAGCGCTCGGCTTTTCCCCAAAGAGAGCAGCGAGGCGGCCGCCCGGGACGGACCACAAACTCTCAGCCCTGCGGCCCCACAGGACTGGACGGCAGAACCCAAAAACCCCACGGGTCTTCCTCCCAGCCGCTGACATCACGGCGGGGGCGGGGCCTGGGCGGGCCGGGGGCGGGGCCTGGACCCACAGAGGGAGAGAGAGAGAGAGAGGGGGGCAGGGGGGCGACACACTGACGGAGCAGTGTGTGTGCTGCACCAGTCCCACCAGTTACTGAACTGGTTCCCATGGAAACGCAGCGCCAGAACCCATCAGGACCTCCGAGGTCCGACGGGTCAGAGGATCGATTCTTCAAACAGCAAGCCGGACCCGAACCAGAAATAAACCAAATCAGAACCTAAGCAAACCAGAACCATCTGCACCGGAACCAAACTGAACTAGAACCAAACTGCATACGGAACCCAAACGGTTCCAGGAGAATTCTGAACCTGAGCAACAGAAGATCTCAGAGTTCTGTGAAAACCCAACAGAACCCTGACTGGTACCGCTGACCCAGAAGAACCTGAATCTGCTGATGAACCGGGTCACTGCTGGAACAACCCAGAACCGTCGCCTGGATCACGTGTTCTGGTCGTGTCTTTAGTTCTGGACGGGCCAGAGGAAGATGCCAGGACCGAATATCTGAGGTCAGAGGTCATCGCTGAAGAACCGGGTCAGAATCCGGGAGGTCCAAATCCAAGTTCTGCACAAAACCCAACGTTGACCCGGACAAGAAGATCCAGGACCCGGTTCTGTCCAGCAGCGCCGAGGTCCACAGAACCTCCCTGAGCGGGTCGGGAGGGGAGGTCCGATCGGGTCAGAACCTCTGCTGACGGCTTCCTCCATCCTTATGTTCAGACTGGAGAAACAGAACCGCGGCTGCAGCAGCCGCTGCATCTGCTGCAGCAGCCGCTGCGCCTCGTTACGTTCAGCTGATTAACTCCGAACCGTCAGACAGGAAGCGAGAAAAGGCTTTTCACAGCCGGGGCGCTCCGGCCCACCGCCGCTCCACTGGGGCCTCCGAGGCTCCGAGGGGCGGGCCGAGGAGGAAGACGAGGAGGAGGAGGAAGAGGAGGCGGAGGGCTTTCATGTTTTTCTGGAGAAATAAAAAGCTGAAGGAGAAGAAGCTCCGCAGAGGGAGACGGGAATTTATCAGAGCCTCAGGTCTACTCCAGCCTGAGGAAGAGGAGGAAGCTGAGGAAGAGGAGTTAGTTCCCAGAGTTTAGTTTGTGAAGCTTCCCAGCCTCCGATCAATCAGTCCTGATCAATACTCCGTAACAACAACATGCTGGGTAATGAGGATCAGAGCCTGCGGCTCGCTCTGCGTCGTAATAAAAAGCTGATAATTCAATTTAAACGGAGCAATAAATGAGCTGTCTGCAGGTCTGAGGAGGAGGAAGAGGAGGAGGAGGAAGAGGAGGAGGAGGAAGAGGAAGAGGAGTGCGCCGGGCCTCAAGCAAAAACCACAAATTACTCACCAGTTTCACTTTATCTGGGTTCTAATTTAAATAAAATAGTTTTTAATATTTTCTGCTTTCCCCATTTCTCTGAAGCTGCACTGAATGAATTCCTCAGATTAAATCCTGGAACTTCAGATTAATTCAGAGCAAATTATTTGGAGACAGGAATTTCATTCTGAGAATGTTCATCAGGAAAACAGAGATATTCTGGATCTGATCTCATTTCCATAAAGAGAAACCGTGTTAGTGTCGGCGCTCCATCCATCAGCTGCAGCCGGCGGACAAATTATTCCTGATTTCATTTCCCCGTCTGCCGCCGGGTCCTGCAGCCGCGCCGACAGGCTGCAGCTCCCAAATACATAAAACCAGGAAATTCTCTGACTTAAAACTACATTTTATAGAAGTAATTTTATTTCAGATAAATTTTTATAAATGTTATATTTTAATTACTTTTTATTAGTTGAAAAATGTCAATGTGACATTTAAATAAAGCTGTAAAGAATTTGAAATAAAATATTGTTTTTCTGCCGAGTGTGTGTGTGTGTGAGAGAGAGAGAGAGAGTGATGCAGCACACACACATTTGCATTTAAATAGCGACATCAACCAGCGTTCATGGCAGCACACCGGAGGGTTTCCCAGATGTCACGGCAAAGTCAGACGAGCCAGCTGTCTCTCTCACACACACACACACACACACACACTCGGTTGAGTCGGTGAGAACCACTGACTCGTGTTCAGGTTAAAAAGCAGCATTTAAACTGTGTAATCTGGGATTAGAACAATTGAACTCTTGCGTTGCTGCCAGGCTGCTTCCCTCCATCGGCGTATCGGCTGAAAGGAGCTGAGGCGTTTCCTGCGACGCAGACCTCAGTGATCTGTTGAAGTGATCTGGATCAGCAGCTGTTCAGCTCTGGAAACGTCTCTCAGGGCCGATTTCTGTAGATGGAGTCCAGGCCTCGGTCCAAACCTCCACCCTACCAGGACAAATGGTTCCCTAAAACCAAACTGGCGGACAGACGTCATTCCTGAAAACTTTCCATCGGTTGACCTGAAATTCACTGTTCAAAATGTGGGATTAAATCCAGACAGGCCTGGATCAGGACCTGGATGATCCTTCAGATGCTGCACTGCGTTCCTGAGCGAAGCTCTCTGCGTTTCAGGCGGACCCAGCAGCGCGGCTCCTGCTCTGATTAGTTCATTAGGTGAAGAGAGAGATCAGCAGAGAGTAAGCTTTGACCGTCTACATTGATATTTTACCTCTTTAATCCTGTTACCATCAAGTCAGACACATTTTCTACTCTCGTCTCAAAAAGCCACAGGAAGAGTGAAAAACTGAAACACTGAAAGCTCAAGTTTTCTTGGACAGAAGTCAGCTTGAGCATCTAGGGAAGCACAATATATTGGCACCAACATCTGTACCAGTCCGATGAATAAAACCAGGCCGATACCAACCGATATTTCTTCCCATCCTGCTGCCGTTTGTTACTGTTAGACGGGGGGGGGAGGGGCTGAATGACGACGATTCAGACGTTTGATCTAGAAGCGCAGCCAGGCATTACAGGACAGCAGCTCAGAGCAACCAGGCGCCCCACACATGCTTTCTTGGGGTTCATCATTGAGGCGTGTTTGACCCAGACCAGGCGGTTGATCAGGAGTCGTTCAGAACCCGGGAAGAACCAGATTCCAGCTTTACTCTCAGATCTTCTTTGGTATATGATCGGCTGGAGGAAACTTTCCAGCTGCATGGCAGACTTTCTTCCTCAGATGCCCGCCATCATCAGCTCCACCTCTAGATGCCAGTTATATCCTAAATCAGTGTTTTTCAACCACTGTTCCGCAGCACACTAGTGTGCCGTGGGTGATCGTCAGGTGTGCCGTGGAAATTATTCAATTTCACCTACAGTACCGTATTTTCTGGACTATAAGCTGCTACTTTTTTCCTAAACTTTGAACCATGCGGATTGTAGCCCGGTGCAGCTTTTCTGTGTATTTTTCTTCAACCACCAGGGGGCTCTCTAGCAGGAAGTGAATCATTAGAAGTCAAAATTGTAGATCAAAGAAGAACGCGTTGATTTTCATTTAGAACAACCACATGCTAGCAGCAGGCACGGCGGAGAAATGTTTTCAAACTCATATGATGCAGCTTTTAAGTTGAGGACTGTCGATCTGCCACTACAGGAGGGAAATAAAGCCGCTGCACTTCAGCTCGGTGTGAACGAAACCATGGCTAGTAGTGGCTAGCGGTGTAATCATGTAATTTTCTTACCACTAGATGGCAGTAGGTACAGAGCATTTTGCATTAAAACAAGAGAATTAGTGATCCATGAATGTTACAGACATAGACATAATATAATATGTCTTATATTATGTCTATGGTTACAGGTAGAGGTGAGAGCAAAAACATCAATATGTAGACGCCTCATGAAGCGCTGAGTCCTACGTAACTGCGTCCGCCATCTTGTATGTGGCAGCAGGGATCGGAGCTCCTTCAGTCCTGTTCTGTGTGTTTCAACCGTTTTACGAAACAAACTGGATTCATTGGCATCACCTTCCCCAGGTAAGGATGAAAGATCAGAATTACTTTGCAGC
>NW_006800432.1:190650-191970 GCF_000485575.1 Poecilia formosa | reverse complement strand
TCTTTGTTGACATTTTTGGTTGGTGGGGTGCCTCCAGTTTTTTTCAATTAAAACAATTACCTTGGCTCAGAAAAGGTTGAAAAACACTGTCCTAAAACAGCCGACTCTCTTCTCCTCCATTATGTTTGTTCTGCTGGTGTTTAAAACCTGAGGAATCAGCTTCTAGGGGTGGAGGTTGATCTCAAAGAACCCACTGAAGTATCAGCACCTCCCTTTTCATTCAGGACAGGAGACCAGATCTGAATATTTAAAAATCATCAAGATATAAATATATTAACCTGGACAGGACCGGCCAGATGGAAGGAACTTTTTTCTTTGTGGTTGTTCATGCTAATTAAATGAGTCAGACTTCTGTGTGAACGGACACCAAAACAATCCGCAGAAGAAAAACATAGCAGTCCCCAGCAGCGCTCCGTTTACGGCAGTAAAGATGGCCGCCGTGTTTGGACAAGTTGCAGAGCAATAGCATGTTCATCAGGTGAAAGAAGCTTATTGAAAGCTAACAGCAACAGCCTTTAGTGGAGAACTCACTGCAGGTCCAGGCCCGGTTCTGTTTGGAGTGGGACCAGCAGTGGTGGGGTTGGGATGTGATGCGTTCTCTGACTCAGACTGCTTTCATCACTTTCAGGCGATGTCTCGATTCACCGTCTGGATTCTCCTGCTGCTGAATGACGCATGTTTCACGTTGATGACCAAAAGTCGGAAAATGCGACATGGGCGTTCAGCCTGCAGACGCTTTGGAATCGGTCCCATTTAGTTCCACATATGGGTCAGATCTCATTTCTTTGAGGTAAAAAGATTGAAATCGGGCCAATAAGATTGCCGGGAAATGTGAGATATGCTGTGTGAACGTGACCGGTTCTCCTTCCGACCCGGTTAGTCCAGAACGCCTTCATCACTCAGTCATGTGATCTAATATTGACGCCAGAATAACTGACCTTCAGGGAAATTAAAGTGTCTCTAAAACAACTTCAATTCTGTCACCATGAAGAAAACCAGAGCATGCCCAGCAGTATTTATGTTTAATGTGTTGGTTCTGGTTGGTTCTGGTTGTCCAGAACTACTTGAAAAATGGACAAAACACACAAGAAGCAACAAAATAAGAAGAAAATGAGAGGAAACAAAGAAGTCGACCTTCAGCTGCAAACACAAAAACACTTTCAGCTCTCTCTCTCTCTGTGTGTGTGTGTGTGTGTGTGTGTGTGTGTGTTGCGCAGGGATTCCAGTCGTCCCAGTTCAGGGAATTCCCTCTGTCCCAGCAGAGCTTCTGGCAGACATGCAGACAGTGACACCAAGTGGACACAGAAGGAAGTTCAGCAG
>NW_006800432.1:187106-189958 GCF_000485575.1 Poecilia formosa | reverse complement strand
AGCTGAAGTGGGAACAGGGGTGGCAACTGCCACCCCAGTAGATCCGCCCCTGCTCTGAACTATCGTAATCAATTGAAGAGAAAACGGACCTGGTTCTGGTTCTGACCCAGTGATGCATTAAATACACAAACTGGGAAAAATAAATAAAAGAAAATAAATTAAAAATGTTAAAAAACATTCACGTGTTCTTGCGCCATCAAGGCTCCCACAGCGTCACAGATCCTCCTCTGTTCCTAGCAGTGGGTTCTTCCACACATCCATCCTCAGAGTTCTTAAAAGGAATCCAAAACCACAACAGAAAATCTGCAGTACTACTATACTGCCAACAGGTGGGGGCGGGGATGAAGAAGTACAATTCCCTCATTAAGATCCGTTTTCCATTTCTCTAGAATTCATGACCGACATGCTTCCAAGAGCAAATAATCTTTCCCATGTATTCCCACAAGAGGGCGCCAGTGCCCGTGGTTTACAGACAACAATCACAGATTCAAGCTTCAGAGTTTTATTGAAAAAAAGGCAGAGGGAAATAAACATCTTAGTATCTCAGCATGGTGTCCCATATATCTATGAGAACATTTGACTTTATTGATCAAGTCATTTTCATACAGTAAACATATTCATATTTTAATTGTCAACCAGAAAAGCCCAGTTAGTTTAGAATAAGGTGTGAATTGAACAGACATTTTGTTACATGACAGTAAAATTAATGGTGAAACAGTAAAAAAAGTCATTTAAATTGGTCCTGAGGAGTGAAATCTAAACCGAGAGGAGCTTCATCTGGATTCGCCTTTATTAGATATTCCACTGAAACAACTTTATATAAAATACCTTCTTCTTCTTCACAACTGCCCTCAGACTGCAAACCCACGTCTTCCTTCACCCTCAGCTCCTCCGTGCTTCCCAGACAGATTTCCGATCCAATGATGTTTGGCGAGTCAGGAAGGCGGTGGCTGGTCTGGACTGTCCATCAACACACCAACATCTCTTCTCTGTTTTCTCTTTAAAGTTCACATTAAAATGAAAGCCTCATAATTATATTTACACGGTATCCATCGGTCCTCACAGGACCAGTGGTACTGATCCACCGACCCAAACAGCCCAGAAGATCAATAAATGATGTGCTCAGTTACAGTCAGAAGTCCAAAAGGGTTCAGATTTAAAGCAGAAGGCCCGTCATTCCCATTGATGTAATTACCCTGGTGGTTCTGGGTGTGTCCAATGAACCGGTACCGTCGACTTTAGACTTTTAGCTCCTGATTTGGGATGTCTGCTCATGGCATCGCTGGATCTGCAGAACACTGGTTACATCATAGTGGAGATGTCTGAATGTCTGGACATTTGGTCAAAGCATTTCTCAGATTGTGGTTGAACCCGTTGGGCCCCTTCACACCGGGCTGAGACCAGGAGGAACACACCGCTCCCTGAAGCTCTCCAGGAACCCGGCGAGCCCTCTGCTGCTCGCCATAGAACATCAGAGTTCCCACAATGCAACAGCTGCATGCATTAAGCTCTAGCTTCAACCAAAATGATCAATTAAACCAGCTAGAGTGACACAACACCAATGACAGAGAAACAAAGCATCTCCAGGTTCCAGGGCTGGAGCCCCATGCATATGGAGATTTGCATGTGCTGCAGTCAGGCTCATAGCTGCTGACAAGAGCACACACATCTCCAAATTGTGAACATTGTCTAAAACCTGGGAGAAGTTTTCTGCAGCATGGCTTAAACTGATGGTGGATCTGCAGAAACTTCTGCAGATTGATAGGAAGCACCTGGAGATGCAGCAATAAGGCAGTAAGCCAACAGCAGGGGGAAATGCTGAATACTGCAGACCAATCACAGTTCAGAGTGAAGCAGGCCTCAGGGTCACGAGGGCCGATAGACACACTGCTGTGGTTTTCCATGGAGCAGAGAGGTGAGCAGGCTGGGGAGACGTTGGGAAGTTTCTGGGTGGTTCCACTCCTCTGAAGGCGTAGCGGCAGCTGAACTAACTTCTAGATGACCGGAGCGGAACGGTCGTTTGTGACGGTCGGCCGCAACTTCACTGTTGCAAACGGGTTTCCTCCTCTGCAGCCAGAACACAGACAGATGCATCAATAAACTGTCAGACAGAAGCAGGAAGAGAGGAGAGTTTGTTACTGGAGCTGCATCACTCACCCCAAGAAAGGAGGTTTTGTCGTTCCATTAACTAAGGACACCTGTCAACAAGACAAAGGACAGAACAATGCAGAGGAGTTATTCTGCCTCTACTGAGGCATCTGGAGAATGCAGCTGCTGAGACACGTCGCCATCTCTGGCAAACAGCCTAGAACAACAATCTGGCACCAAGTTCAGGGCTATAACCAAATTGAATAGCACCCCCTTTGGCCTGGGGTGGTACTACAGACACTCAGGAACATTATAGAGGTTTAGGTGCTGCTGATTCGTTTCTCTGTGTAGAAACATTTTGTCTGCGATCAGATCCTCTACATACTTGAACATGATCTCAGTCCCTCTGATCATGGCTGCCTACAGAAACAGGTGACCCAACTAGTGGGATTTATTCACTTGTCTTCAATTCATGTTAGAAAGCCTCTAACTCAGGGGTGGGCAGTCCTGGTCCTGGAGGTCCGAGTCCTGCAGCTCTTAGACGTCTCCCTGTCCAGCACACCTGGATCCAACAGCTGAATCTCCTCCTCAGGGCAGTCAGGTTCTCCAGTCCTGCTAACGACTCATTATTTGACTCAGGTGTGTTGAAGTAGAGAAACATCTAAAAGTTGCAGGAGGCCCCCGAGGCCTGGAGCTGGCCTCCCCTGCTCGAAACTCAGCAGGTTTAAATGATGCTTAACAAGCACTAATTGTCCTCTAGAGGG
>NW_006800432.1:174463-185948 GCF_000485575.1 Poecilia formosa | reverse complement strand
GGAAAGTTAGATTTCTATGTGCTAAAAAACTAAAATCCAGGTAACTGGTGGAAGGATTTGGGACTGGAGACGTATCAGAGGAGAAACTCCCTGATGTAGCAGATGAACAATGAAGGACAACAAAGCGTGTCCGACTTTACCTGCTTTCTGTTTTGATAAGTCAGCAGTTGAAGATCCTGCCAGCACCTTTAACCCTCTCCATGGCAACCTGCCCTGCCTCGGTGTTTGTCCACCGAAAAACTGACCAATCAGACCAGGAGTTTCCTTCAGGATGGAGGCGGCCCAGCAAGCTGCTCGGGGTGTGGAGCTGCTGATAAGACCGGGACTGAAGTCCAACCTGAGGGAGTGGAGTATCGACTGCTCTGACACGGCAGGAAACACAACCCAGTTCAGACTGGGGAGCTCCCAGCAGCTCCCTGTCCCCAGGAAGAGGAGGGAAGGTCTTTATCTGGAAACAGGAGACGAGTTCTCCAGGTTTCATTTCAAAGCTTTTATATTCTGGTGTTAAATCAACTTTTAGCCAGTGGAGCCTCATGTCAGTAGGATGGAAGTCCAGGGGTCAGAGGTCAGCTCTGGTTGAAGAAAACACCTCAAAGTATTCACACCCCATCATGCATCTAAATATAACCCAGTCAATAAACTTCAGCAACCACAGTCCAGATGCTTTGGTTCTAGAGACCAACCAGCATCCTGGAGTCTGGACCGACAGGACGGCCCTGATCAGAGCAGGAGAATCAGGGGTGAGAGACGCTGATGACGTTTGCTTGCTCTGCTCCAAACCACCAACATGGGCAAGATGCACATCAACCGCACACCCCACAGTGAAGCATGGTGGTGGCAGTGTCATGCTGTTCTTCGGCAAAGGAAGGATGGAACACAACAAGGTTCTACTGTGTCTTGTTTTAATGTGAAACAGGTCCAGGCGTGTGGATGCTTTTATTTTGACAGTAGACAGACTGGAGATCGGAGCAGTGGGTCGGTTCGGTACTGACCGTGTTCTGAGGCGGAGGCGTTTCTGGGAGTGCTGGTTTGGACGGGTTGACGTCGCTGTAGTCGGGTGGCGGCAGCAGGACAGGCTCGTAGTCTTCATCGCCCTCCTCTTCCTCCTGCAGGCTGGCGGCGCTCAGGCTGCTGCTACAGAGGAACAACACGTCAGCAGAGAAGCTCTGACTCCGCCCCCTGACCTGCAGCCATGTCTCCATACCTGCTGGACGTGCCCTGGTCGGCGTAGGGCCGGCAGTATGACGAGGGGAACCAGCCGCGTCTGGACACACACACACACACACACACACACACACACACCAGATGAGTGCTGCCATCAGGTCTGATCTGCAGTCAGAATGTCATTTGGAGAAACCGTCGGCTCATCAGACGGTTCAGAGTCTGAAGGACCTCCAGCACAAAGAGCATCTTAACGAGACGACACAGAAACTGCAGCGCCTCCTCCTGACAGGAAACGAGTTGAAGCACGTGGAGGAACCAGAACCAGCTGCTCCTCCTGGACCTGCTGCTGATGAAGCTCCACTAAAGGCCTCAGAGAGGAAGAGAGGGAAACATACCAGGCATACTTTCTACCCTGCTGCATCACAACAGAAAGATTTCAACCCGTCCTTCCAGCTGAGCCTCTGAGTCACCGCCTCCGCTGCCGGGAACTGAAGCTTTCCTCCTGGGGGGCGTGGCCTCTGAGCAGCCAGTGACCCGCGCATGGTTGGAACCCAACAGAACCGGTTCTGACCAGCTTGCTGTGGTTCTGTCTGAGGCCACTGGGTCCACCACTTTGACAACTGAAGCTGGTTCTGATACCCAGATGCAGGAGGTTCGGATCCATCCAGCAGAACCTGTCCAGGAGTCACACTAAGCAAGGAACTGCAAGTTCCGAGTTCTGCCCTGTGGGAACCAAATCTGGCCCGGTTCCTACAGATCTGGCCCATAGGAACCGGATCTGGATGTGGTGACAGGGACTGGATTGCATCGGACTGAGCTGGACAGAATTTTGACTGAACTCTAGATACCAGGATCCGGACCGGACCAGATCTGTGCTGACCTGGGCTAGTCCAGAACTAGGCATCAACGGGTACCCAGCATACACCAACCAGAACCTCCTGCGGTCCTGTTGGACCCTGACCACTCACTGCTGCGTCCGGTCCAGCTCTCCGTACAGCCAGCCGTCCTTCTCCTGGTGGATGAGCAGCGTGATGACATCACCGTGGTCGAAGCTGAGCAGCGTGTCGTCGTTTCCCGCCGTGTGGGGGAAGATGGTCTTGACCCGGGACTTGGTCCCCCCACTGAGACCGGAGGACATGGACATGGACCTGGACCTGGACAGGTCTCCCAGGCTGCCCTGCTCTGGAGGACAAAGGGACATTCAGGAGGACTTCCTGGCCGGGACGGCGCAGCGTTCTGGACAGGCGTGTCTCTGGTGGTACCTGAGCTGAGGTCCGAAGGCGGGCTCAGAGGGGTTCTGGGCTCAGGGTTGAACATGTTGGCCAGTGGGCTGATCTTCAGCGGCGGCGCCGGAGGCGGAGTCAGTGGGCTCACGTGGTTCTGAGGAACAACAAGGAAACTCAGATGAGCGTCTCAGGTCCAGAACCTCATAAATCAGACAAGTTCTTATCAGAACCATAAGTCAGCCAGAACTTCCTCTTTAGCTGGACTTTACCCAGAGCTAGAGAGCAAACACCGTCTCATGTGGACTGAGCAGGAAGTTCCCACACTGCTGGGTTCTGCTCTTTGACCCAAACGACGGACGAAACGTTCTGACCCAGTTCCTACTGATCTAAAGTAACGAGAGCATCTGCAGCATCTGTTCTAGTCAGAAACTTAGGATCCTATGAGGCTCCTCAGCTCTTCTGTCAGAACATTTCACTGAGCACAACCAGAACCGGAACCAGCAGGTTCTCACCTTGCTGTGGTGTGTCTGAGCCGACTCTGGGTCGGCGGACAGACCCTGGATCATGGAGGTCACCGTGTCGGGAACCTTGTCCATGTTCCTGCATTTCTCCTGCCAGGTGGGCAGTCTGGTGCTCAGCAGCTCTCTGGCCTGGCGGACAGAAGGACAGAGGGTTAAAGGTCGTGACCCCACTGAGGAAGACGCAGGTCTGCGTCCGGCCTCACCTTGTCGTGGAAGCTGCTGAGCTGAGAGGAAAACATGCAGTGCTTCTCAGCCAGGAACCAGAAGCGCCTCTTCTCCTCCACCAGCGCCTCTCTGCAGCCGTCAGCAATGAACTTCTGCATGTCCATCTGGCGGGACGAGATGGTCTCCAGGTACTGCAGAGACACAGCAGGGGACACGCGCCGGACATGAGGACCTGGATTCACTTCCCAGTGTTTCCTGTGTTGTTGTTTGGATCGGTGAACGTGCCGTCATCATGTATTTACACTCACAGCTGCTGCTTATCATAAACCAGCTGCTCTTTGCTTTTATTGCTCCAGTTATTAGTTTAGTGCCGACAGACACGGAGTGAAAACAGCAGATCAAGGCACTGATGAGGTCAGGAGCTTTGGGTGCCTTTCTGCCCCAAACACAAATTAATCATTTCCCTTTCATATTGGTTTGACTGCACCAAAATGTTTTTCTGCTGCGTCTCCTCCATTTTCTCCAGATCGTCATGGTGATCGAGTCTCGCCTCTTGGTTTTCCTTCAAATATCAGAGATGGAGGAGCAGCTCCGATTCAGTGCTGCCTGTCCTCAAGTCGGCCGCCGGTCGATGCATCAGCTGATGAAGCTGCTGGAGAGCTTCAGCTTTCAGCTCCGCCACAAGAGGTCGAAGCTTCTGGGTTCGTTCTGGAGGGAGTGTCGACCAAACGTCGGGTTCAACACGGCCTGTTAGTTGGGTTACAGAGGACTCTGGGACGGCCCAGTCCAAACATGCATGGGGGCCGTTTGTACAGCTACACCATCATAATCAACAGCAACAAACTGAAGTACAAAACCTGTTATAACAGGAAAAATGGGGTTCATTTTTCAGTCATGTTTTCATCATGTTATTCATTTAAAATATTAGTTTTATGCTAATATTTGGCTCTAAAACAGCTAGATATTTATAAATATCAAAACTGTGACATTTATAAATTAATTCACGTGGTAAAAATGTGAAAAGTCAACATGCAGGAAAACCTCAGAGCTGTGACTCAGCTGTTTGCTATGAGATTCCTGAGATTATCTTGAAGAGGACATTTCTGTTCGTCCCTCATCTGCTGGTAAAGAAATGTTGTTTACCTGAAGCCAAGAGGGCGGGGCTTAAGGGGGCGGGGCTTAAAATCCTCCTGGATGAATAAACAGACACGAGTTCAGCAGATTTTATGAAGAACTGAGGGAAATGACAGAAGAGGCTCCAGCAGGTCAAAGATGAGCTGTTGGAGCCGGTTGATCAGGAATAGAAAGTGTTCCAGGCCTCTTCCCCTGAGCTTCATCCATCTCTGAAGTCCGGCCCCTAATCCGCCTCGGCTGGATCCAGTTCAGGAAACGAGCGGACGGACCAGCGAAACATTAACCACCCCAGCAGAGAGAAAAACATTTTCTGTTGTTCTTTCAGGTTCACTGGAGGAGGATGAGGAGAGCTGTGTGAGGAAGAGTTTTTCCTGCCGGAAGGAGTCCGGGAGAAACTTCCCACTTGGAAAACAGGCTTCAGGGTCTTGTCTTCCATTTTCAGCCTTGAACTAGATTTCAAATTCTGAGTAAAACAGGATGGGATGCCATTTTTACCCACTGGTTCTGTTTTTATGACATAACCTGAGAAAGTCCAAAACGTCCAGATTCAAACACATTTAAGAGACTCTTGATTTTTCAGCCAACTTGTTGTTCAGTTCAGGAAATATTGGACAGGTTGGTGGGTTCTGATTGTTTCTGGAAGTTCAGACTTTTAGTCAGTGGGACAGAAATTCATCCAAATCACTGATGGCAGGTTTTATTCTTCCTGGAAACATCTCAAGTCAGTCTCTTCCTTTTCCAGATTTTCAGATCATATATTTAGAAAATCAACAGGATTTGCAGCTGTGGCTCATGAAATGCATCATCGACTGGGTTCAACGCTGAACCGACTCCGGTTCATAGAGTAACATCTGGAGAAGGGCGTTGCTACGACGACGCCTTGAGCTGTCCAGAGGGCGGCTCCATCTGGGCCGGCCATCATCCAAACAGAAGCATTCAGCAGAACCTGGAGAAGCAGAGGTCAGAGGTCGGGGCAGTGTGGCCGTCTCACCTCGTTCTCCTTTAGGTCGTACTTGAACGCGTGCTTGGATTGACCTTTCCTCCTGAGCTTCTTCAGGTCAGTCTGGGAGCGGTCCAGAGACTCCTGCTTCTGTTTGTAATCCGTCTGGTAGCGCTTGAAGGTAGCCTGGGGACAGACAGAAGACGGAGACATGAGACATGGACGTCCTTCAGACGGAGGCGCTGAAGTCAAACACTCACAGTCATGTACTTTACGTCCATATCCGTCTTCTTCTCCAGCTCCACGATGATCTCTCTGTGGAACCGCTTGAACTGCAGAGAGAAACGTTCAGATCGTCCATCTCCTCCAAGGATGCAGAGCGCCCCCTAGAGGGAGACGTGCCAACATCTCCACCCAGTAACCCAGTGCCAGTCCAACACAGTAGAAACGTCCTTCTGTTGGACTTGATATCTGGATTCAAATCTAAGATCTACTGATCCAACCAGAGGTTCTGGAAACCGTTGCACAGCTAAACCCAAATATTTAATAATTTATCACTTTGCATTTCTGAAATATGATTTTAAGCTACTTACATTCTCCTCCAGTTCAGTGTGCAGCTTCCAGTGGCTTTCTGCCATTTCCATCAGAACAACACCTGCAAGACAACGTGTCATGTTCAGGTCATCAGGGCGGCTGCTTTCTTCCACAACACGACACTGAAGCTCGTTCTAGCTAACCGCTTTATTATGGTCTGGAGTTGCTGGGGAGGAAGATACTAATAAACCTTTACCACTCTGCAACAAACCAGTAAGTGTTTAAACAATGAGGAGCTACTCAGTCCAACAGAACAGAGAGAAGTTCAGCTGCAGAAAGCATGTCAGTCACAGCGAGTAGAATCACGGCGAGGTGGGAACAGACAAAACGAGCCGCTGAGGAAACCAATCAACCACCAAACCCCTCAACCATGAGAATGAGCAAATAAAATAGAAACAACAAACTGTTCAGAACAAATGGTCAAACTGGGCATGGTGGGAATACTTAATGGGTTTATTGGTTTCAGAGTCCAACCCAGTACGGCATCCAGCCCAACCCGGTTTCATTCACAGCTTAGTTTCTACACAACTTGTTTCAATGTTTGATCATTCATCTGAGGGAAAAGTTCTGGTACCGTTCAGAAACGGGCTTTAGAGCAGAGAGAGCAGCACTGGATGGAACCAGTACAAAACCAGACCAGAACCCATCCATCTGGTTCTGTCAGCAGCTAACTCCAGCCTCTTTAATCCAGGTCAGACTATGGATTAATAATCTGACTGGCCTTCTTCCTTTGAGTCGGGAGCACCTCGGACCGGAACAGCCCCGCCTCTTTGGTTCTGATAAGGGAGCCGGATGGGCTGGGTCAGAACCTGAACTTTGGTCAGAGCCGTCATCACCTGCTGATGGCCATTAAAGATGGCCGCCGCCTCTCTGAGTCAGGACGAGCCGACGGCAGCGGCGCTTTGACCGCCTTCACGATGAGCGGTAACTAGTTACTGTACTCGGTTCCAGTAACTAGTTAATTTACTCGGTTACAGTAAATGGCCTTTTAGAAACAGTTTTACTACAAAGTACTTTACTTTTACTTGAGTAATAATACTCTGAAGTACCGTTACTCTTACTGGAGTAAAACTGTAGCTGAATCAGTTTTAGAGAGAATCCTGTTTGAACTGCAGCTCAGTGTGTGTGGCCAAAACCGTGGCCACACACACACACACACACACACACACACACACACACACACACACACACGTTCTACTAATTTAAGCTTTAATATTGAAAGTGTTCCTTCTGCTTTAATTTATGATCATGCTATTTATTTGTGTTCAACTCTCTATTTTAGTCCTTAAAATAAAAAGCTTTGCTCATAACTGATGACATCATTCAGCTGCGGGGGAGATGACCTTTGACCCCAGGCCATCAGAGCTGACCTAATCATCTTTAAATGGTCAGATCCACCATGTTTTCTCCATGAAGGTTAAATTAGTTTCTCCTCCTGTCTTGTTGTCCGTGACGGTTTGGTTCCTGGTTTAGTGGAGGAGCGTCTCCAGCTGATCTGCACAGGAATTTCACACAAACATGGGCGTGGCCTGCAGCAGGTCACCTGACCAGTATGGGTCTGAACCCGGTTCTGATTGGGTCCAAAGAGGCAGAAGCTGCAGCGCGTCTCAGGAGAGAAACATTTGCTGCAGCTGAAGGCGGCCATTGTTCACCACAGGGTGCGGCTGAGAAACCTGATCCTGATTCATAACAGGAACCTCACTGCAAAACACATGGCAGAGCCGCAGCTCGGCCCGGTACCGGGCCGGTACCGGGCCGGTACCAGCACTGAAGAGGAGCTTCCAGAACCGCAGTGCCATAGGTCCAGTAGAACCCTGAGCTGCTTCAAGATACTGGTTGCTCTCCAGAACCAGAACCTCAGACTGAAGCTCTGGTTTTATTTGGGGTCGTCCGGGTCATGGGGCTGAACATGCAGCCAGCGCTGCGTGGCCTGGTGCCACCAGTGACACAGGAAACAATGGATATATTATTAATGCGCCTTTGGAATGACGGTGCTTTATAAATAAGATTGATTGATTGATTGATTGATTGATTGATTGATTGATTGATTGATTGATTGATTGATGCGCAGGACCCTAAATCTCTGTTTTCCCTCAAACAGACATGAATCTGGCCTCTGGCCACAGATTTATAGATCACTGTTTTCATACTGACTGGTTTTCCCAGGGTCACTGAATCAGCATCATGTTGGGCTGAAAGTTTGAGCTCATTAATGGCGACCCTAGTGACGCCATGGCAACCAGGCCTGAACCAATCAGCTGCACTCACCCAGCTCCCTGGACATGGGCGACACCATGGCATTCTCTCCGATCTTTGACACGGCGTTGAAGTAAGATTTTCCGGCCGTGGTCATGGCTGCAGGAGAAAACCGCCATGAACATCATCATCATCATCTGCCCCAGTGACCTCTGGTGACCCCAGTGACCTGACCTGTGACGGACTTCTCGTAGCTCTTTCCCAGGTTGATGAGGTTCCTCAGGGCCGGGTTGAACTGCTCCATCACATTCTGTGAACCAGAACCAGAAACCAGTTAGTCCCACTGCTGCTGCTTTCCCGGTAAACATCTCTGATCGTTTGAGGAAGAGGAGAGCGAGTCCCCTTGCCGCTCTGGGTGGAGAGCCAGGTCAGAGTCACTTCCTGCAGTTGGTCTATAAATATCGTCATGACGACAATAACCTTCAATCTTTAACTTGACCTCCATGCTGGGAAAACACAAAGTCGTGTCTGTGTATCTTTGTGGGGCGTTTCCATCCACTTCCATTCGTTTTGAAGAGCCAGCCCCCCCGTCACAAACCGAACCCCCGACCCAGGAGCCGCAGTTCCCCTCATGGCACCAGGATGCAGACAGAAACAACATAAAAACCTGTTCACACACACCTGAAGAGATCAAGGACAGGAAGGACTTTATATGGAAAGAGTCCAGTTCCTGGTTCCATCTCTTTCCCAGTTTGACCTTTGACCTCCAGGCTGGTTCCTTCCAGCCAGGACAGATTAATGAGGAGTTAATCTAATAATCAAGCTGCGCCTCCTGGTTCCTGATGAAGTGTGAAGCTCTGGTTTAACTGGTTGAGCCTAAAACGACGCAGGACAGGCTGCAGTGTGGAAGCATGCGCCGTATCTTATCTCCTTCCTGTAATCTGGATTACGGTTGAACATCATCAGATATTCCAGTTTATTGAACCTGATAACAGAACATGGATTACTCACAAAGATTAGCCAATCAAGATGAGGATTGATCTGTTCACAGCTGGATTAAAACATTTCACAAACTTTTACTCTGTCCCTGAAAGATTTCTCTAATCTCATGTTTCACTCCAACAACAACTGAAAAGATAAAGTAATCTGAGTTATTGACAGATTAGAAAATGTGACTCCTGCCTCAGAAATGAACCATTCTGGCCGACAATAAGCCGTTTGAGCTCATCCATGTTCTGAGAAGAGGCCGAGTCGCTGTTTGGGTCCAGAGGAGCAGAAGCTGGGTTTGCTTCTGCCTGAGGCCGGCTGGGCTCTCATACCTGACACAGGTGGAGGTGAGCTGTGTAAACATCCAGCGCACGAGATAACCCATCAGAAACTGAAGACTCAGTCAGTTCAGCTGAGAACGGCCCGTTTCCCCAGACAGCAGAACCGGTCCGGAACCAGGACGGACCGGACCGGCGGCTACACACCCAGACTTTAATTAAAGACCAACTTCAAATTAATCAGTGAAATACACAAACATAGAAACAAGATTTAGATGTTTTATCTCGTTTCAAATCACCAGAAAAAAACAAACATCCAGATGGACTAGAAAGAGCAGCAGGTGAGCAGTCTCACCTGAGACAGTGTGTCTGTCCCAGGTGTTTCTGTCCCAGGTGTTTCTGTCCCAGGTGTTTCTGTCCCAGGTGTTTCTGTCCCAGGTGTTTCTGTCCCAGGTGTTTCTGTCCCAGGTGTTTCTGTCCCAGGTGTTTCTGTCTCAGGTGTTTCTGTCTCAGGTGTTTCTGTCTCAGGTGTTTCTGTCCCAGGTGTGTGTCTGTCTCACCTTGAACGTGCTCTCCGTCAGCTTGCTCACTCCGTCGGGCGTCCTCGCCATGACTGCAGCTCGTCTCTCTTCCAGGTAGCAGAACTCAGTAAAACCCAAACGTGGTTCCGTAATCCCGGCTTGTCCTCGGTGCCAGTAGAACTCCCAGCGGCTCCAGTCTGGATCTCGGTTCCGAGCTTGAGGCCAGAGACGTTTCGGGACTCAGAGGCGGACCGACTGCTGGGCGGACTGGTCCGGACCGGGACACGGAGGAGGAGGGCGGGCCCTGTGACGTAACGAGGCGTCACTCATTAAAGTCAACAGGTGGGAGAGAAGCGCTTATTAAATGACGAGGCATCGATCAGTGAAATGCTCTGCGGGGCCAGCAGGGGGCGCTGTTTCAATATGACAAGGTATAAAGCTGTTTTTAAATCATGTTTTTGCTTTTTAAGGCCTAAATGTTTAACTCAGCCACACTGGCGAAGCTGAAGTTGGTTTCCGATTCCAGCTTTCGATTCGGGAAATGGCTAAAGGGCGATTCCACCTAATTTTTCACTACCTTCCGCATCTTTAATTGACTCTAGTTTAAAAACTACAACACCTAGATTCTTCAAACCTGCACTGGATTATTCTGCTCTAGTAGCAGAATATTTTAAACCATGTTTGGGATTTGTGAAACCTTTTTCTGATTTGTGAAACTTTGATAAAGGTTGATTTCAGACCTTTTTTGGATCTTCATCACATGAGAGCTGCTCCAGGGGTCTGTTAATGAAGTGAAGTTTCACAAATCAGAAAAGGTTTCAGAAATTCCAAACATGGTTTAAAATATTCTGCTATTACAGCAGAATAATCCAGTCCATATTTGAAGAATCTAGGTGTTGTATTTTAGGAACTGGAGCAGTTCTAGTGTGATCCAGATGCAAAAAAGTGGTAAAATCAACCTTTCAAATCAGAAAAGGTTTCAGAAATCCCAAGCATGGTTCTAAATATTCTGCTACTAGAGCAGAATAATCCAGTCCAGGTTTGAAGAGTCTAGGTGTTGTAGTTTTTAAACTAGTTGGTAAAAGATGCAAAAGGTAATGAAAAATTAGGTGGAATTGCCCTTTAGCCATTTCCCGAATCGAAAGCTACAATCGGAAACCAACTTCAGCTTCGTGCCACACTGGAGGAGTTTTGAGGAGGGTAGGGGATAGCTGCAGCATTTATTCTGGCCCATAATTTGATGGTTGGTGCCAGACCTGGCCACTGGGTTCATGGTACCCGACCAGCCCCGGCTCCAGACGGGTTTAACAGGGGGCATCGGCTTATTTTGGGCCGGGGGGGCAACATGAATCTACGTAGCAATAATAATATTACTCAAGTAAAAGAAAAAGGTACATTGCAGTAAAACTACTGTCATAAGAACCTTTTTTACAAAAAAGTTACTCAGAAAAACACAGACAGCTAGTCATGTCTGTGTTGTAACAAGTACTACAACACAGACAACATCAGTAGCCTACAGGCTGCTACTTAACAAGCTTAAGGTGCTGTATTGGTGTTAGCTAGTCATCTGTTAGCTAACATTAGCTAGTCATCTGTTAGCTAACATTAGCTAGTCATCTGTTAGCTAACATCAGCTAGTAATCTTTTAGCTAACATTAGCTAGTCATCTGTTAGCTAACATTAGCTAGTCATCTGTTAGCTAACATTAGCTAGTCATCTGTTAGCTAACATTAGCTAGTCATCTGTTAGCTAACATTAC
>NW_006800432.1:168004-174447 GCF_000485575.1 Poecilia formosa | reverse complement strand
CTAGTAATCTTTTAGCTAACATTAGCTAGTCATCTGTTAGCTAACATCAGCTAGTAATCTTTTAGCTAACATTAGCTAGTCATCTGTTAGCTAACATCAGCTAGTAGTCTTTTAGCTAACATTAGCTAGTTATCTGTTAGCTAGCATTAGCTAGTCTTCTTTTAGCAAACAGAGAGAGAGTTGGCCACTTTATGGTAAAAACAGCAAACAGCTTCCAGTCCAGGGGGGGCACAGCTGTCTCTGTGGGTGGGTGCGCCACAACTGTGTCGGGGGCAGATGGATGTCAATGACATGCATTTTCTGGCAAGGGACATTTGGAGGACCTGATGACCTTCCTCATCTGGCGTCACTATTCATTATGTCACAACAAAGGGTCAGACTGCAAACATTATTCATAAAGAACCCACTTTACTCAAATCTAACTCTTAAGTAATACACATTCAACAATCTGTGTCAGCTGGGGGTTCCTGGCTGGTGGTACCACTTGTTTATAGGCAGTCTGAAAATGAAAAGATTCAAATGGTCTGGAGTTAGGCACCAGCACCCTCCAGACCCCGACGGGATCAGGGTGTAAAGAAATGGATGGATGGATTTCTCTAAATGAATATTTACAACATCTCATCTAAATGAAACGATGAGATGAATTAAAATACTGAAAGTACTGACATCAACAGTACAAATGTTCAGAGTGGGAGGAGATAAAACTCAGGAAGAGTCGTTTTTTACAGGCTGACATGTTGTTACTTCAGTGGCCTGCAGGGGGCGGCCTGCGGTTGGTGGAGGACAGGAGATGTCATCAAGACCAAAACTCTGTGCTGATTGTTTATAATAATCCCTCATTGATCTTCGATATTGATTATTATTAAATGAGGTTAAAGTAGAGCGTCGAGTCATAGACAGAAAATCTTGGGTTGTGTTTACATTGCAGTGACTGTTGGAAGCAAACTCACTTCAGTAAAATGAGATTTCTTCATCCAGAAGCTGTCCTTCCATATTTCTGCCATTTGATGTGAAAATGTTCATCAGGCCGAGGTAGAAAATCAGAATCATTAAAAGTCAATCTGTGAACAAATCGCATCACTTTCCAGGCATCCATAAGAAACATTATGAATCATTTTTGGCCATAATCCAGTTTACTGATAAGATTTTTAGGTTCATATTCCTAGTTCCCCTGTTGGTCCTCTCGCTCGCCCCCTGTGCCATGCTCTCTCTCTCCTCATGCCTGTGACCCGTTAGCTCATCAGCCCAGATGAGCTAACAGTATTTAAACCCGTCTGCTGCTCACTCTCTTTGCCGGTTTCTCCTGTTAAACTCAATAATAATCCGTCACTTCCTGGTTTATCCTGTTCACTTTTTGTTCTGGATTCCAGTTTTGTTCGGCTCTGGCTCCCTGTGATTCTTATAAGTTCTTTGTCATTTTTCCCATTAAAATATTCAACACAATCCCAGTTCCTGCCTCATTTTGGCTCCTCCAGCAAACACATCTGCAGAGTTTGGGAGCTTTAGCAGGGACATGAGGCTTTTATTTCATGAAGTGTGACCCGAACCGAGCATCCTTATTGGGCCGCAGCCAGGCCGCTGGGAAGCGTCCCGATGGCCGCTCGCCCCTCTGGTCTTAGTTTACACGTTTGGATCTCTAAGAGAAAAGCTTGTTTCACTGCTTGTTTTCTGGATTTGACCATTTCTGACCTTAGAAAAGTTCTGGGTCAGCTGTTTGTCACCAGAACCGAAACACAAAGGCCAAACCTTCCACGTGGTCATCATTTGATCTGCTCTTCATGGTTTGCTTGGAAGTTGAATCATTCTCAGAAAACCAACTTTGAGCTTTATAACCGTTAGAAAAACCAAACATCAGCTGAGCGTTCAGCTCTGATTTCTGTTTCAGAGGAAATTATTAGATCAACCTTAATTAACCGTGAGAGAGCGTGACGGAACCAGAACCTCCTTCAAAAGCTGCTGGTGTTTCTGCTGCCTCCTGACTGAACGCATGCTGCCGATTTCAGGCCGATTTCAGGCTTTTATCGCTGGAGCTCAGAGAGCAGCTCCACCCTCACTGCCTCCTGGTCAGAGCGCTGGGCAGTTTGGAGCAGAGCAACAGCAGATATGGACAGGTAACACAACTTCTGTGACCTTGAAGCTGTTTTCCTCCCAGAATCCTTTCTGAGCGTTTTGTTCTGCAGAGCGCGTCCTGCGTGGTTCCTGCTGCGCCTCCTGCTGACGGCTGCAGCCCTGACGGAGGCTGCCGGCCCGCTGACGGACCCGGGTACGTCCTCCAGCGGCTCCTCGGCAGACGCCAGCAGTTTGGTTGTTTCTTGACCCTGGAACTCGTTGGTGTGTTTACGGCAGAGCGCGTCGCTGGGAGGCTGGTCTTCTACCAGACGGAGGGCAGCGCCACCTACCTGAGAGACGCGGGAGCGCTGGCCTCAGGGGTTGCCACGGAGACCGTGTTTGAGCTCTTGGATCCTGAGAGGAACTTCAGCTCGGCCGGGTTCAGCTACACCTGGGACCTGGGGAACGGGTACGGCGCGTCCTGTGGCTCCGTTCTGCTCCGTCTCGTGTTTATTGTTGTCTTTGGTGCAGAGAGGTGATCCGGGGAACCGAGCCGGTGGTCCGGTACCGATACTCAGAGTCAGGAAACTACACGCTGCGGCTGAACGTCGGAGGCAACCCGCCGCAGCTCGCTCCTGCTGGAGTCTTCGCGCAGGAGGTCCAAGTGCTCGGTTTGTTAAACTTCATGGTAAATTCACTGACATGAACCGTCTGATGTCCATTTGTCCTGAAAGTTCAGATGGAAACGATAAAATCTGGCTCCAAACCATCAGGAAACTTCAGCTGAAACTTTCATCACTCCTGAATGAAGATCCGCTCACAGGAACATTGTGGCTTAGAATTTTTTGGAATATTTTTAACAGTTAGCTCAGAATGTTAGCATTTCCAAATTAGCTGTATTTATGGGCGTCAGAGTAAAGGGGGGACAGGCCCTCTCTGTTTCTCTTGTGTTTGTGAAGGGGGTGTGAATACTTTAGCAGACAGCTGATGACCCGGTACCAGCTGGGTCCAAACTCTCACAACCTGTCTGGGATTTCACTCCAGATGCGGTCAGGAGCATCCAGTTGGTGGCGCCGTCGGACTACAGCGTGAACCGGAACTCCAGCCTGGACCTGCAGCTGGACGGGAGGTGAGCAGCACCAGAACCTGTCCGCTGGTCGGAACCCGGTTCTGTTTTCTGACCCAGTTCCTTGCTGTGTGTCCAGTCCTCCCATGTGGGTTTGCTGGCAGTTCCTGAGGAACTGCGCCCCGGACCCAGCGGCGGGCTGCACGCTGACCCTGCTGCGTGCCGCCAGCCTGCGGTTGAACCACACCTTCGGCTCGGCCGGCCTGCACTGCCTGGACGTCAGCGCCCGCAACGCCGTGAGCGCGCTGCGGGTGACCTTCAGCCTCAAGGTCACGAGGAACGGTGAGCTCCGACCGCGCCAAGACCATAGAAGAAGAAATGGTCCGTCAGAAATATCTGAGTCTTTAACCAAGAGGAACACAGGCAGAAAAACAATTGATTAATCTGTAGCTTTCATTGGACCGGTCTGAACCGGACCGGTCCCACATGGCGGCCGAAGGATGGGATCCGTTTATCCCTGTGATCCAGAGATTCCGACTTTTTCACCAAAACAAACTCCAGCCTGGAGATCATCGACGTTCCTTCATTTGGTCCCGTAGAAACTTTCCAACATCGTTGTGGAGCTGCTGGGGCTCCGGGATTATTTTTGTTTCAGCTCCAGATTACTGACAATCAGAGGGGCTTTACATTTTACCATCAGTAGTGACATCACTGCTGTCGCTGCGAGGTGATGAGACAATGAAACGAGGAGATGAAGTGGTGAGGAGATGAAATGGTGAGGTGATGAAATGGTGAGGAGATGAGACGTTCCAGGCTAACATGGCGGTTTGTGCAGATCGTCTCCACCTGCTGTTCATCCTGAGCTGCGCCGCCGTTCTCGCTGCCACCTTCTCCTTCATCCTGGCCATCGCCTGTCGCCCTTGGCAACTAAACAGCTCACAGGTTTGACACACAACCAGCACAACTGGCGGCAGCTGGAGTATCACTCCATTAGCATAGTACACTTACTATACTAATGGTATAATATAGCATTAGCATAGTATATATGCTAATATAAACTAATAGCATATATACTATTAGTATAGTATATATGCTAATGCTATATTATACTATGGTATAATATAGCATGAGGTAGTTTAGGTAGTAATAGTACTTGGTATAGAGTGTTGTGACATAGAATGCTGTACTATTATACAGTACAGGGTAGCATAGTGTAGTAATAGTAAATAGAATAGAAGTACTTTATTCATCCCAACAGGGAAATTACTGTGCAGTTGCAGCATACACATACACACAGATCAAATTACAATATGAAAAATAAAATAAAAATAAGATAAATGCATAAAATATAAAATGTAAGATGTAAGATTCTGTACAGTATGAACAGTGAAAATTAATAATCTGTACAGTCTGTACAAAAGTGCTTTGTATGACAGTATAGATAGAATAGTATAGTGAAGTGTTGCATAGTGTAATTCAGCATATTCTAGGATAATGTATTGTAGTATAGTGCAATGATAGTGTAGTACCACACAGTGTTGCATAGTAAAGAACATATTATAATATAGTGTGGCATAATGTAGTATATTACAGCATATTATAGTTTCCTACAGTGTGCAGAAGTTTCTAGAGAAAGTTGTGTTGGGATGAAATGAAGCTGTTTATTCTCAGTATAGAAGCTTTGCTTGGTGTCACTGCCTGCTGACGCTCGGTGGGTTTACATCCGTCCTGCAGGTCGCTGCTTCCAGCAACGGCACGTTTCTGAAGGACCAAGACTCTAAAATCATTCTCAGCTTCTCCCCTGTGGAGAAAGGAGAGAGAGTTCCCCTCATCCTGCAGCCTGGGAGCCAGTACTGCTGCTGAATGCCTCCCAGGAGCTACATGGAGCTACATGTTCACCTTTACTCACCTGTGTTTGGGACTGGAACCTCCTCAGTCAGAACTGCTGCTCACATCTCCTCCTGATTGTTTTCTAGATTTCTACCAGTGACCATGTGAGTCACCAGACTCATCCCATTATGACTGTTATCCTAAATAAAGCTGATCGACTAGTAATGTCTGTTTCTGTTTGAGAGGAAATGCTGAGCAGTGATTAAATATTGATGACTAATCGACTCAGAGGTTGACATTTAAATGGATTTAATAAATGAGTGGCTGATGTGCAGCTCATGTTTAAACAATGAGAACTGAAGGAGCTGTTCAAAAGGCGTAGACTGGGTTCTGTGGAGTGCATTTGAGAAGTCAGTATCTTACCTGTAGTAGACGGCAAACAGTCATTTTAGTTTAGGAAATCAGGACCCCACCTCATGTGAATCTAGTTGGCAGGTACTGGGAGAAAGTTCAGAACTTAATGAGTATTAAACCCAGCAGTCAGAGCAAATGGTGCTAGAATCAAAAGTTCTAATGAAACATGCTAATATGTTAGCATGCTAGCATGATTTCTATCTGAAATCTAACTGTAGATTGTGAGGAGTGTTGCTGTTGAGATGATTCCAACAGCAAATCCTCTCTGCCAAACTCCTGCAGACTTTCCGTCTAGTACCGGAAAGTCGGCTGCTTCGCCTTGAAGCTGCCTAATTCTGTAGAAGAGGCCTCTCTCTCTGGCGTCTGCTTGGATGTCCACCTTGTGGATGAGAAATAGCCTTCAAAGGTTCAAACAACACTCCACCATTAGAACACCCAACATGGCTGCTATTAGGATACCTGAGCTCATCTGGAGGCTGATTGGCCAGCTGAACAGGTGTACCTAATAAAGCACCCAGCTGGTTTAGAAATGATCAAATATTCAGTAAGTTAAGAAGTCTTAGATGAAATTAAAACATTTTTTTTTCCTGAACAGCTTTGGAGGAAACCATGGAGGTGGGGTTTCTGGCCTTTCATCAGTTAAGTGTTGCTAATGCCACATGGCGCACCTGTTGCTGTTTGTGCCAACTGAGCCTGAAGATCCCACGCAACCCGTGTCATTAGCGACTCACGTCACACCTGCTTCAGCAGCTTAACAGATCCGAGAGACAACGGGTAAACAACCCAGCAAGGTTCATCCTGCTGCTCAGCTCAGAGCTAAAACCAAAAACACATGGAAGCTAGCTAACGCTAAAACCAAAAACACATGGAAGCTAAACCCAAACCTGTTAGGTTCTGTGTTTTGAGTTTCTTTCTGGGTTTAGGGTCCTGAGTCTCTGTGCTGTCTTGATTGATCCCAGCTGTGTCTCATTCCTTGATTACCCTCCCAGTGTATTTAGTCCCACCTGTTGTCTGTGTTCCTCGTCTAGCGTCGTATGCTATGTCGCTTGTCAGTCAGTTGAACTGTGAAGTCCTGAGGTTGCTT
>NW_006800432.1:155973-161488 GCF_000485575.1 Poecilia formosa | reverse complement strand
TAAAGTAGTTCAGTTCACATCTTGTAAAGTAGTTCAGTTCACATCTTGTAAAGTAGTTCAGTTCAGGTAAAGTGCTTCGGTTCTGGTCCATGACGGCCTTCAGAACCATCTGGGTTCTGACTCAGTCTTGCTTCTGCTACTAAAAATATCTATTCTGTAATTCATTATTGCTGATTAGTCAAATTAGACAAACGGATTTAATTCCTGATTCCCAGAAAGCGAAGCTCGGTTTTACGCATGCGCTCCAGCTCACCTCCAGGTTCTCCAGCCGCTCCTTGAGCCCCTGCATGGTTTTTCCGAGGCTGTCGATGGAGTCGTTGGGGTCCGTGGGAACGTCCCCCATCGTGTTCTGCTTGTCCTTGCCCCACGCGCCCCCCTTGCCGGACTTCCGATCGCTGGCGGCCGAGGCGCAGAGGGACAGCTTGGTGGTCAGCTCGTTGATGGTGCCCAGCTGCTTGGAGATCGTGTCCTTCTGCTGGACGATGGTCTCCCGAAGCTGCATGACGGTGTTCCGCAGCTCCTCCTCCTGGCTGCCGGCACTCAGGTCCGGCAGTAAAGTCACCGGGCAGCCGGCGTCGCCGCTGATGGCCACTGCGCGGCAGATGTACCGCTTCCCATCATCCGGCTGAGCGCAGATTAGCGCGCAAAAGCTGAGAAATCCGCACCAGAGAGACAACATCCTGGTTCCCATGAACAGAACTGTCCTGCAGGAACAGAACTCCGAACCCTGACCCAACAAACTCCGGAGCTTGTCTGCGTAAAAGCCGGTCCGCGGGGGTTCTTCCGGCGGCTCCTCAGAGCAGAGCTGTGGAGCAGCGGCCGGGAATCCGATCAAGTGTCAGGCTGCCGCTGAGAACCAGCTGGTGCTATTTCTGGCGCAGAGAGCGCGCACAGCGTGGCGCTGGATACACATCTCTGAGCGCCAAAGCGGATTACCTACAAGGTGTCTGTGAAAACGCGCTGATTGGGCAGAGGCGGCCGACGTCACGGGCCAGATAAAACCACAGTTTAGTGTTCATTAGTGAAGACGCGACAGGTGATCCACTTCCTGTCCAGAGAGTCAGGTTACCATGACAACGCGGAGAGAAAAACCATAAAACTCGGAGAAAAAGCCTGAAAATCCACATACTGACAACAGGGGCAGCCCCCGAGTCACAACTGCCCTGGGCAGAGCCCCCGCATGGGGCCCACAAAAAACACAATCAGACCAAAAGGTGGCGCTGTAGGTGTCTGCAGGCCCACAAGGTAGAATATTACAAAACTTTAACGCAAAGTGATTCATTTCACAGCCTGCTGCTATCTAGACAATATTAGTTATGATGATTCCTGCTTGACGAAAACATGAAAATACAGGTGTGCTGTGGTGGCGCAGCGGTTCAGCACAACCCACATATGGAGGCCTCAGTCTTGGCCGTCGCAGGTTTGATTCCCGGCCTGGTGACCTTTCCTCCATGTCTTCCTCTTCTCTCATTTCCCACTTTCCTGTCAATTAACTATCAAATAAAGTCCACTAGAGCCAATAAAACATGAACACATGAAAACATGAACACATGAAAGCATTACGTCCGACCAAAATCATTCAAAACAGAATTACTGTTTGAATGAGAAGTGTGTTTCATACCAGCTGTAAGGTCCAAAAGCTTCTTTAAATCTGACAAATGAGCCCAACAGAACCTCAGCCCCTGTTGGGTGCCGCCCTGGGCAGAGAGCCTGCTGCTGTTACAGAATGCTACTAGCAGAACAAACACACAAAAACCTGCTTAACGTCAGAACCAGAACCAGAACCGGTCTCCTATCAGGAGCCACATGTTGAATGGAGGCAGCAGTGAAGAACTACCTTGTGGTTCTGATCCTTTGGGCCCGGTTCGCTGTGAGCAGACGGAGAAGCAGCAGCTCCACCNGTCTCTGTGCTGTCTTGATTGATCCCAGCTGTGTCTCATTCCTTGATTACCCTCCCAGTGTATTTAGTCCCACCTGTTGTCTGTGTTCCTCGTCTTGCGTCGTATGCTATGTCGCTTGTCAGTCAGTTTTCCTCAGTTGAACTGTGAAGTCCTGAGGTTGCTTGTTTCAGTGTACAGTCTTTTATGTCAGTTGCTACCGGTATTAGCTATGTGCTAATTTGCTGCCGTATTGCCTGATCCTGGACTGTGAGCTTCTCATTAAATTCATCATCATCATCATCATCTGGGTCTCCGCGTTCATTCTCACCACCACCAACCCTGACAAAACCCAAAAACGCATGGAAGCTAACGTTGCTACTAAAAAGACATGGAAAACAGCTGCGACATGTATCATCTTTATTCTGTGATGTCAAAACAGGTAAAAAAAAAAAAAAAAACATTTAATGGCACTTAGACGTCTGTGAAGGCCATGAGACGAGGCGCCAACACTGTACAACCTAATGATAGGAATTCACAAAATTAAGTCATTTAGATTCATAAAAATACATATTAAAGCTTTTTATGGGCTCAAGTTCTACAGTGTAACACAGCAACAACATGAAGATAAATATCATTTACAGCAGTTGGTGACAAGAAATCCCCAATGTTCCTTTGGTCAGAGGAGAGAAAGCACTGAGATGGACTCACTACTGGCAGCGAGGAAGAGGAGGAGGAGGAGGAAGCAGGCTGGATGTCTGCTGCAACAGAGTTCCATGAGGAGTTCAGACACATCAGGGAAAACTTCCACAGATCATTTCAGATTGGACAGACTGACTTTACTACCAGTGGGATGGGGAGGGAGGGATGGAGGGATGCTGGATGAAGAGCTTTCAGAAACATTCACATTAAAAGCTCGAACCAAACATTGGAGATGTAAACTCTGACAGGAAGTCCAGGACGGCGTTGCCATGGTGACAGTCGCCGCTCTAGAAGTTGGGGAGCCGCTCCTGGCAGACCTCCAGGGGGCGCTTGGAGGCGCCCCTGCCGAACACCTCCACGCTGCCGGGCAGCCAGGCCACCACGTTCCCGGCCAGGTAGGCGCTGCAGTTGGCCATGGAGCGGATCTCGGCCGGCTTCAGGACGCGGTCCCAGATGTTCACCTGGCTCAGCTCCCCCACGAAGGCCTGGCCCGCGTCGAACCGGCCGCCTACCACGTCCTGTGAGGGACAAACACAGCAGCGGCTAGCAGGTGAACGACAGCACTCTGGTCAAAATGGGACGCTCCTGATTGGCTTGATCTTATGGGTTATCATTACTGGGATGATCACATACAGCTGGTGGGAATGGGAAAGCTGCCACCTTCCTCCCAATTGAACTGGTTCCTCCATCACAGTGAACTGGAACCATACCGGTTGGGTTTCCCAGCAGGATCAGTGCTTCTCTTTAAGATCTCTAACGTAACTGAGTAAAATACTTCACCCAAAAAATACTCAAGTCAAAGTAAAAGTGCAGCTACTGACTGCACTTAGTGACAGCAACAGGAGTAAATGTAACTAGTTACTTCCCCCCAGGTTCTGGTCAGTCTGAGGCAGGTCTTTGTGTTCGTCTGGGTCAGTGGTGGTTCTGGTTCTGGTCTCTCATGGAGGCCTTTTTTTCTCTGAATCATGACCTCTGACCTTAGCTGAGGCCAGCAGAGCTCCAGATGTTCTGGTTCACCAAGGTGAATCATTGGTTCTGGTTCCGAGTCGGGTTAGCACTAGCTTTAGCCTGCTTCCTGTTGTCAGCCAGGTTCTGTTAGAGTTCATGACCTTCCGTCTACATTGAGAAACTTTAAAGACGCTCAGCAGCCTGGATGAGTCACAGCAGGTTCCTTCTGTGCTGCACAAAATACCGAGAGCCCTGACCCTGTGACCTCTAACCCTCAGGCCCCCTGACCCTGTGACCTCCTGCTACCTGCTCCTGCCCCAGGATGATGACTCCTCCAGGCTTGATGGGGTGCCAGGCTGCCAGGTTGTCTCCGGCGCCCAGCTTATTTCCGTCCTGGTAGGCGTCCCACTGGCCGTCTCGGGTCGTCCAGCAGATGCAGATGTGGTGCCACTTCCCGTCCCGGACCTCCAGCGGCAGCTGGGCCACCTGCAGCACAACCACATGTCCCGTTAGTCTCTATAGTGGCCTGTTGGTGACTGTTATCGGCCTTTATAGTGGGCATTAGGGTTAGCTGCCTTTTTAGCAACCCTTTAGCGTTAGCGGCCTGATTGGCCAATCATCAACGACACTTGCCTTGTCGTTGATGAGCAGCTCGATGGGGTTGTTGCCCCACTCGATCAGGACGATCTCGTTGGCTTGGCCCGGAACGCCGTAGGAGAAGGGCGTTCCCACGCCAGGGCTGGCGCTGGACTTGATCCACATGCAGAGCGTGAAGGCGTACATCTCCGGCAGGGACTTGGTGATGCGGCCGTACAGGTAGTTGGTCCTCTGGGGGAGGGACAGCTTGAACTGCTCAGGGGACTTAAAGTCTCCGCCCCCTGTTAGGACAGACGGCAGCAGGGTTACAGCCTGAAGGGCCAGCCGGGACGTTCTGCTCTCATGTTCCCTCTGAGGGACTGGACTTGGATTTGCAAAAAGTCAAATTTTATTTTCTGCCAATTTATTCCCAACAAACGTCTGTGCATTTTATCAGAACCAAGGTTCTGCTGCTGAGCAGGAACTGAAGATATTAAAGAGAAACCATCTATAGAGCTACTAATCTAGAGTCAGAAATCTAGAGTCAACACACAGCTTCAAGTATTACAGCTGGAAACCAGCAATCAGGTCTGAAATCTGGGAGCAGTGAGCTCTGAGTGCAAAGGGCCGCGTACCTTTCTCCAGCTCGCTGATCCTCTCCACCAGCGCGTTCAGCGTGCTCTCGGTCTTCAGCCGGTAGGCGGCCGTGGCGTTGGACAGCTGGCTCTTCTCCTCCTCCAGGCTGCTGACCTTCTTCAGCAGCTGCTTCTCCAGCTCCCCCAGGCGGCGCTGCAGCAGCTCCCGCAGCTCGCTGGGGAACGAGGCGCCCGACAAGTTGGCCCTCATCTGCTGCTGCTGCAGATCAAACAGGAAGTGCAGCATTACAGATCAGGAGACTTCCTGCGGGAACCTTACATCACCACCAGGTAAAGTAGTTCAGTTCAGGTAAAGTA
The DNA here is from genome assembly GCF_000485575.1 of Poecilia formosa. Taxonomy (NCBI): domain Eukaryota; kingdom Metazoa; phylum Chordata; class Actinopteri; order Cyprinodontiformes; family Poeciliidae; genus Poecilia; species Poecilia formosa. The sequence continues at coordinate 156,432 of NW_006800432.1, read as the reverse complement.
GTTCAGTTCAGATAAAGTAGTTCAGTTCAGGTTTAGTAAAGTAGTTCAGTTCAGATCTTGTAAAGTAGTTCAGTTCAGATCTTGTAAATTAGTTCAGTTCAGGTTTAGTAAAGTAGATCAGTTCAGGGAAAGTAGTTCAGTTCAGGTTTAGTAAAGTAGTTCAGTTCAGGGAAAGTAGTTCAGTTCAGGGAAAGTAGTTCAGTTCAGGTTTAGTAAAGTAGTTCAGTTCAGGTTTAGTAAAGTAGATCAGTTCAGGGAAAGTAGTTCAGTTCAAGGAAAGTAGTTCAGTTCAGATCTTGTAAATTAGTTCAGATCTTGTAAATTAGTTCAGTTCAGGTAAATTAGTTCAGTTCAGGTTTAGTAAAGTAGATCAGTTCAGGGAAAGTAGTTCAGTTCAGGGAAAGTAGTTCAGTTCAGATAAAGTAGTTCAGTTCAGGTTTAGTAAAGTAGTTCAGTTCA
>NW_006800432.1:152159-153829 GCF_000485575.1 Poecilia formosa | reverse complement strand
CGGTTCGCTGTGAGCAGACGGAGAAGCAGCAGCTCCACCTGAGGCTTCCAGGTAACGTAAGACTGATGACATCACAACTCCAAGTGTTCAGAATCCCGTTAAGCTGCAATGACAAATACCTGAGCTACAAGAATCTGGACCTGATCAGGACAAACCTTCAGGTTTGATCACAGCTGAAGGTTCAGGCTCCTGCTCAGGTGAACTGGATGGAGGTTGTTAACGGGGAACTGATTCCAGGTGAGCCGTCTCTGAATCAGCAGGTGAATCATTTCAAGTTTCTTCTTTTCACACTTTTTGAGTTAAAACCACAAACTTCAAAATGTTCATGGGATTTATGGTGACAGGTCAACTGGCAGCAGAGAGCAGGGGAGAAACAGTGACTGGATCTGAAAGGTGCGGCATGCTTGTTAGTGAACCATCAGCTGCAGGTTTCCACCAGATTTAAACTCCAAATTATGAAGAGGTTCAGTGCGGATTAGATTAACATCCATTTTCACACTCCCAACAGATTCTCAGCTGGATTCAGGACTGCGCTTTGACTAGGCCATTTTAACCCATAAATGTTTTCTCTCCTTTTAAACAACATGTTTTAATTTTTAATGTTTAATTTGTTTAATGTTTAATTTGTTTAATTCTGTTTTATTAATTGTTGAACTTTGAGATTGATATGTGTTTTGATCTAAATCTCTGATCATCTCTGAGCTGCTTCCCCACAGCATGCTGCTGCCACCACCGTGTTTCATGGTGCTGGTTGTTCTCTGATGGATCTCTGAAGCCAGAACCAGAACATTTGGACTCTGGTTCTGTTCAGAAGGTGGCTGCTTGTGTTTTAATCAGGGGCGTCAGAGTAAAGGAGTTTGAATGAACTCAGACTCTGTCCTGGTCTGATGCGATGAACATGTCAGGCTGTCCTGTTCAGGAAGCGACTATCAACACCTCCAGCTGGACGCCGCGCCGCTCGGATGCGTGACATCACACCTAGTTCCTAGTAACTGAACAACGCAGTTCCTGGAATACCAGAAAACTGCAGCCTGACTGCAGGATGAGCAGCAGGCGGTGAGTGCATGTGTCTCTGTATCAAACACAAAGCATCCTCTTCATCCGCAGAAAGCTGAGCGAGGCTGGGCCTTCAGAGGCCGACTGGATGATGGGCGGGGCTGATGATTCAGAGCCGGTCTGAAGGAGAGGACGCTCCGGTTTCATCACTAATGCAGCGGCCAGATGAGAGGCCTCAGCGTGTCACAACACCCCCACCGCAGCCGAGTAAAAAAACTAAATAGATCCACTAATGAAACAAGCAGGACAGCGCAATAAAGCAGAGACAAACAACTCTTAGCAGATCATTATTACTTAAGGGAGAAAGTGGTTTTATGTGTCGAATGATCTCCTCCAGGATGTGAGGAGGACGAACAGAAACCCAATAGCTGCTGGGAGGAAACGACAAACAACAGCTTTCAGCTCAACCGCATGGAAACAGAGCTAAGGTCTGCTGCCATGCACAGAGCGCAGAGCTGGGGCCGAAAAACTACAGGAAACTACTGGGAAAACAGAGGAAACTAGAGGGAAAACACAGGAAACTAAAGGAAAATGCAGGAAGCTACAAGGAAAACACAGGAAACTACTGGGAAAACAGGAAACCACAGGGAAAACACAGGAAACTAAAGGAAAAT
>NW_006800432.1:135097-151639 GCF_000485575.1 Poecilia formosa | reverse complement strand
GAAACTACAGGGAAAACTCAGGAAACTACAGGGAAAACTCAGGAAACTACTGGGAAAACAGGAAACCACAGGGAAAACACAGGAAACTACAGGAAAATAAGAAGGAGATAACAGGCCCAGAAACCCTGTGGGTCTGACGTGACTCACACAGTTTAAATGTATTTCTGTCAAACATTATGGGGAAACTGTCATTATTCTGACATTAGTAAATAGTAGTAATTTAGACAATCTGAGCTGAAATGGGAAATGATGGATCCATGATGACCTGTCCCACCTAGTGGGGATTTGTTAGACCGTCCTGAGAGATTTCTGATTTTCTCCAGCTTTTAATTTGTCTCTCCAAACAATAATCGTTCTTCCACTCAACTGTCATTTACTGAAATGTTGAACAGACATTTTATGCAACAGTTTTTCAGGAAAAAAGGAAAGAAAGAAAAGTAGTTCATTGTATTCGAGCCTTAATTATTTTTCTGAATTTCATCCACCACGGAACATTGCCACCTACTGGTAGAACACTTAATTCTGTGCGAGGAAGTTATAGATTTGATTAACATTACAAATGTATAAACCACAATAATGTACACTAACTGGTTGTTAACTATGGCAATGAAGATCCCATTTCTATTTACAAATGTTTTAAAAAATTCTGTTCATATTTTTTAGGAGCCTTTATTGATGCTGATTTCCTGAGAGCAAGAAGACCATCGAAAACGATGGTCTTATACCGTTTGTTGTGGGTTCTTATCCTTCCGCTGGTACTATTTTAAACATTTGTGACCAATAAAACATGTTATGCACAGGCAAATGCTAACCATATTCTGTTTATACATACATCATTGGTAGACATACATTACTGGTCTGTAAATGTAGTTGAATAATGAGGATGTAGGAACCAACGCGCGGAGGGATATCTGACAAGTTCGCTAGGAGCAGGAGCGCGAACGGCGGTGAGAAAGCGACTGTTTCCTGTCGGGGGAGCAGGGTAAGCTCCGCTCTGTCATTTAAACTTTGAACAAATATCAACATTAGAATTTAGCTGCTTTCGTGCGAGTTTTCTCTTTATTGTGATATTTTTATGAATTACTTAGAATTGTCCTTTGTGTGACTTGTGTACTTTGAAGTACCGCTTTATGTTAACGCACGAGCGCTTTCTTTCTTTAGGGAAGCTAGCTGCGCTGCTAACGGTTAGCCTGTTTTCCAGTAGGAATAACAACCCTAACTTCCCTCGCTTGGATTAATCGATAAGGACCTCCGATAAGTAGAGCTAGAAAGGTTTTTATTATGCATTAAAATAGTTTTAAACGCTTTGATTTTGATCGGAGTTCACATCACTAGAGCTCGGCAATGCTAGTGATAACGTCATCACCAAGCGCCGTTTAAACGGCGTGTTTTTCTGTTTCTAGATGTTAACATGTTCTCTAGTTTGTCTCTTCGCTTAATTGAAACAATCAGGACTGTTTTCACTTCTGGGCAGGAAATTGATGAGTAAAAGTCTAGAAAAAGAACCAACAGATCTGCTGCACTAGGAGCGGTGCTGTTCTAGATTCATATTCCGCTTCTACCTGGTGGATGGTTTCTGTAAACCCGCGATCAGTTACCAACAACATGGGCCTTTAGATAACTTGTTTTGTGACAGTTTCCTCATTAAAACCTTTCCTTAACATTTCTTTATTTGAATCAAAGCAAACTACCAAAGGCATCAAACAGATTGTGCTCACTCCTGTTGAGATGCCAGACTTGAGTAAATGGTTAAAGATCTGTTTGGTCCTTTACTGTAACCTGGAACAGCTACAGTTCGGTTAAAAACAGACTCAGTAGTTTTCAGGGAAGCATAATGTGACTGCTGAGTGACCAAACACTGAAACTAACCCAGGTTGATGAACCTTTTCCTTCGCTTGGAGTGGGAGTCTGTCAGGACAACATATCTTCACTTTGTGACAGATGCTCACTCATGATGCGATATTTCCCTGCAGTAGATGATCTGAACATTCAGCCTCAACTATCAGACTCACCGAATGATCTTCCTCCACATGGCAACATGTTCATGTTTTTAAGCCGATGCTGTGCAATATGCTGCTGCGTTTATGGATAGAAGACGTCAGCAGGTCGTAGATTCATCTTTAGTCCTGTTTCTTGTCTTCTACAGTTCAGTTGAGATCGGTGCTGCTCGGTCAGCTCCAGCCGTCGCCATGGCGTTCGTCCCCACGCCCAGCCCCACCGTGGTGGACCAGACCACGCTCATGAAGAAGTACCTGCAGTTCGTGGCGGCGCTCACAGACACCAACACGCGTGAGTTCACTGAGCTGAATCTGTTCAAGCTGAGTTTGAGCTTTACTGATTGATGGGACATTAAATATGAATATTATTGATTAGTCAAGGTTTCCTGTAGTATTTCGACCTAGTTTTGCTCTGTGTGTTTGTGGCGCTTTGATGAGAGCGATGAGCTTTAGTCCAGTCGGAGGTACGGGTGTGTGTGTGTGTGTGTGTGTGTGTGTGTGAGAGAGTGACTGGCTCTCCTCGTACCTCCTAACCATTCTGGACGCTGAAAGGAAAACTGATAAGATCTGAGCGCCTCAGCTGAACCCTGGAGGCCGTGACGCCTCCGTCTCCAAGCGCTCTAATGGCTGTGCTCCTTCTGCAGCCGATGAAACCAAACTGAAGATGATGCAGGAGGTCAGCGAGAACTTTGAGGTCAGTTTGATGGACTAGATTCATTTCCTGAGATGATGAGCTCAGGGTCTCTGATGTGGAAGTTTTTTCTGTCCCAGAATGTAACATCGTCGCCTCAGTACTCCACCTTCCTGGAACACATCATCCCTCGCTTCCTGACCTTCCTGCAGGACGGAGAGGTGCAGTTCCTGCAGGAAAAACCCACGCAGGTGAGACTCCGGCCTTTCTGTACAGCCATGTCTGTTTGATCCAGCTGGAAGTATAAAAAGAATAACTGGCTCTCCGTATGAACATCTCACTTTCTTTTCTTTTGTTCAGCAACTGAGGAAGTTGGTTCTGGAAATTATTCACCGGATCCCGACCAATGAGCATCTTCGTCCTCACACCAAGAACATTTTATCGGTCATGTTTCGCTTCCTGGAGGTAAAACGATAAAAATGGAGCAGCTTTCAGTAAACCAGTCATGTTTGGTATTTCTGCTTCAGAACGAAGAGCCACTTATTAGATCGTTCTGAAAACCAGAACTGCAGAAAAACAAGCCTTCATGTTTCCTCTGATTTGTTTTCTCAGATTGAAAGTGAGGAGAACGTTCTGATCTGCCTTCGAATCATTATTGAGCTGCACAAACAGTTCCGGCCTCCCATCTCCCAGGAGGTGAGCATCTCCGGTGGTTAGAGGTAGAAACCACGTTCAGATGTTGAGTCGACCCATGAACCTGATCTGGGTCTCAGCAGACAGAGCTTTGGTAGAAATCACCGATAATCGCAGGTTTCATTCAGCTGCTGCAGACAGTAAGGCACATAAATGATAGAAAACATATTCATGTCATCGTTTCTCCTCAGATCCACCACTTCCTGGACTTTGTGAAGCAGATTTACAAAGATCTTCCAAAAGTTGTTGTGAGTGTAATCCCTGTATTGTTTTGTTGTCATTGCTCTGTCTCTGTTCTGTGTGAATAATATTTGTGCTGCGTTCCTCCAGGCCAGGTACTTTGAGAACCCGCAGGTGATTGCTGAGAACACGGTTCCCTCTCCAGAGATGGTGGGCATGATCACATCCGTCCTGGTTAAGACGGCGCCAGAGAGAGAGGACAGCGAAACACGAACGGTAAGAGGCATCTCCCTGCACTGCCAGGGGTTACCACTGGGTGGCAGTACAATGCTGCTGCAGGACAGGAACCGGTGGCCAGGATTCTGCACTCGCAAAAAAGACGAGAACAGAGCTTTAACTGGGACTGAAGAACAGCAACAACAAATATTTATCCTGTCATAGAAAAGAAAGGCTGTCACATTGTCACCATGTTCATTTATAAATGTCACAGCTTGCTAATTAAACATTTAATTCTGAGCTACATATTTAGTTTGCAAACTAAAGATGGATCCTAGGACTAAGTATTTAGTTTGGACCTGTGACATTTATAGACATAGGAATAACACGATGAAAATATTACTGTAAAAAATTAACGCTCATTTATTTTCTCTTGCTAGACTGTTATTCCCAGATATTGTTGTTAATGTGTATCTTTAGAAACGGCGCCCCCTGTCTTCCTGCTGTTGAATGGCTCGGGTCGGCGTTTCTTACCGTTTCCTGTCTGTCTCCGCCTGCAGCACACCATCATCCCCCGCGGGTCGCTGTCCCTCAAGGTTCTGGCTGAACTGCCCATCATCGTGGTTCTGATGTATCAGGTGAGAGACGCTCTCCGGCCTGGTTCTGGTTCTGGTTCAAGGAACTGTTTTCGGTCCAGCTGGCGGTGAACTGAAGCTGTTCCTGTTTCCTCAGCTCTACAAGCTGAACATCCACAACGTGGTGTCAGAGTTCGTTCCCCTCATCATGAATACCATCATGCTGCAGGTGTCTCCTCAGGCCAGGTGAGAGCTTGGCTAACTGGGTTTACTGGGTTTACTGGGTTTACTGGGTTCTGAGAGTGAAGGCCTTCATCAACCCATTTGACTCTGCAGGGAAACTGTTTTTGTTTTTAGGTTTTATTGGCTGTAGTGACCTTTATTTGATAGTGAATTGACAGGAAAGAGGTAATGAGAGAAGAGGAAGACATGGGGCAAAGGTCACCAGGCCGGGAATCGAACCTGCGACATCTGTGTTGAGAACTGAGGCCTCTAAGTGGGTTGTGCTGAACCCCTGCGCCCCACAGCGCCCTTGGGAAACAGTTTGAGGCGTTCTTCATGTCTCTCTCTGAATGTTTCCCCAGCACATGTTGAGCAAGAGTTAAAATCCATTTCTGGAGGTTGAAATGAGCTCAGTGGCGTCTGTCCTGTCCTCCATTCGGTCTCTGTCCTACAGGATCATCCCAGCAGTTCTAGTTCTCCTGGTTTTATGATCTGATGCTTTATTTTCTGTGCAGGCATCACAAGTTGTTCAACAAGGAGCTGTATGCAGACTTCATCGCTGCCCAGATCAAGACTCTGTCCTTCCTGGCCTACATCATCCGGATCTACCAGGTGATCACGGCAACACAGATTATCTGTTTAATTCATGGGGGGAACAACAACAACATCCCATGTCAGAAAATCTGTAGCAACATTTGAAGCTTCAAGGAATGATTTCCTCCTGATGGCACTGAGATGAGCTGGTTTATTCAGACTGGCAGCTGAATAAAGCAGCAACAACCGGATCCGATTTGGCTCCACACAGTGGGATCGGTCCATTCACATATGACTGCTCTGGAGTCCTCTGATGGGTGGCCTGGCTTTTATTTAGGGATATCAGAATAAAGAGGGTTAAATTAAATTTTTCAGATTTTTATTAGTAGAAAGTTATAAAAGCCAGAATCGTCTTTCTGCTGTTGGTCAAGCTAACTTGCCATCAATCTGACTGATATGTTGCGTCTCGCCTCTCGTCTGTCTCGCCTGTCTCGTCTCTCGTCTGTCTCGTCTCTCGTCTGTCTCGCCTGTCTCGTCTGTCTCGTCTGTCTCACCTGTCTCGTCTGTCTCGTCTGTCTCACCTGTCTCACCTGTCTCACCTCCAGGACCTGGTGGGTAAATACTCCCAGCAGCTGGTGAAGGGAATGCTGCAGCTTCTGTCCAACTGTCCCTCTGAAACGGCTCATCTCCGCAAGGAGCTGCTCATCGCCGCCAAGCACATCCTGACCACCGACCTGCGCAGTCGTACGCGCGCGCACACACACACACACACACAGATGACTGAAACATTTAGTCTTTAGAAACCAACCAGAGGTATTTCATTGTTTTTCTAAACAAATTATTCTAATTAGATGATTTTCACACATTTTTCTCCGGTTAGAATAAAATTTTAAATTATTGATGCTCTGATCAGGGTTTTGCTGCCGATTCCGGTCGTCCATGAAGCCGATCTCAGCCAGTCACCTGGACTGGCTGTTAATGTTTCGCTTTGGGTAGAAATGACTGTTATCTGGCAATAAATTCACTTAACTTAGATTTTAATACATATCTAAAATCTTTTTTCTTAAAGTTGCACGCTGCAGCTTAAAACGGACGTTGAAGCTGAGCGGCTCCGTCTGTGAAATATTACCACCGACACCAGAACCAGAACCAGCGTCTCTCTCCGCAGCTCCAAGACGTGAACTTGGTGTTATTTGTTTAGCTTTCTGACCGTGATGCTAATCCGGTGAGTGTTGGTAGCTGCGCTGCTCTACCTGCTGATGGATCCGAATGTCTTTTGTTCCTGCATTGAGCCTCGATGCAGCCAAATCAATCAAGTGCTTGTTTTACAAATGTCACATTAGATTTGTTGGGTTGATGGATTGTGTGGCGCTTCACCCCGAGGTCATTTCCCATCGCAACTCGCAAACGTCCCCATTCACTCAGCGTTCTAGTTCCTCACTAGTGGGTTTGTTGCTGCGCAGTGAGAAGGAAACAGGAGAGCAGCTGCAGGCTGAGAAGGGAGATGCAGGTGATCGGTTTGTGATCGGCAACAAGAAACGGCGATCGATCACCAATCATACACTTTTTCATGGAAATTGGCCGATTATGATCGGTAGCCGATCGATCGGCACACCTCTATTTAAAATATATAAAGTTGAACCTTTTATATATTTTGTTTTTCTGCAGAGTTCATTCCCTGTATGGACAAACTGTTTGACGAGTCCATCCTGATCGGTTCTGGATATACGGCCCGGGAGACGCTCCGGTGAGTCCGGTCCGGTCCAGTCTAGTCCAGTCTGCCGATTTAGCTGTGAATCGGTTCTACCAGAACTCCTGCGGTTCACCTGGTTCACATTCTGGAAAAATCTGCTGTTAATCGTCTTTTCCTGACCAGTAAATCAATAATAATCAATAAGATTTTCTCCTTCCATCTCCATCCTTTGCTACAAATGATCAGATATTTGCTGAAGGAATGCTGTCACTGACTTTTAGGAAATAAAATTATTTGTGTGAATTTTTTATGTCTTTCTAATATTGCATAAAAAGCTTAAAATCTGCAGAATGTGGTAACTTTCTGTCTGTCGCAACAGTCGCTAATTGAAAGTGGTTAGCGGTAGCTTGGCTGCCTGTTGCTATGGTAACATTTGAGGCCCGTGTGTGCAGACCGCTGGCCTACAGCACCCTGGCCGACCTTGTGCACCACGTCCGCCAGAACCTGCCCCTCACCGACCTGTCGCTGGCAGTCCAGCTCTTCGCCAAGAACATCGACGACGAGTCTCTGCCCAGCAACATCCAGACCATGTCCTGCAAGCTGCTGCTGAACCTGGTGGACTGCATCCGCTCCAAGTCGGAGCAGGAGAACGGGAACGGCCGGGACATCCTCATGCGGATGCTGGAGGTCCGAGCCGCGGCGCCCGGGTGTTCCCGCGCTGAGCAGCAGGAAACGTGTCTCACTGCGTTCTCTCAACCAGGTGTTTGTGCTGAAGTTTCACACCATCGCCCGCTACCAGCTAGTCTCCATCTTCAAGAAGTGCAAGCCTCAGTCGGAGATGGGCATGGTGGACCCGGGGGTGCTGCCGGGCGTGCCAGCCACGCCCACGCCGTCCACCACTCCGGCCATCCCGCCGCCCGCCCCGCCCACGCCGGTTGCCGCCGCGGCTCCACCGTCGGCGGCGCCCTTTGACCGACCGGGGGAGAAGGAGGACAAACAGACTTTCCAGGTATCGGACTGCCGCAGTCTGGTCAAGACCCTGGTGTGCGGAGTCAAGACCATCACCTGGGGAATCACTTCCTGCAAAGCTCCGGGAGGTGAGCTGCTCTTCCAGGATGAGACTAAACGGCAGCAGCTTCAGAGTTCGGTTAACAGTTTTGGGATTTGTTGTGAATTTTATGTCAAACTTGTTTCCTTCTGTCTTTCAGAAGCTCAGTTCATCCCCAACAAGCAGCTCCAGCCGAAGGAGACGCAGATCTACATCAAGCTGGTGAAGTACGCCATGCAGGCCTTGGACATCTACCAGGTACTGCCCAGCTGGAGCTGCAGCGACTGGCTAAGTAACTCAACAACCAATGAGTCGGATTCAAACAAAGCCAGAGTGTGTTAAGGCGGTTGGCTCTGCTGCTCAGGTCCAGGTTGCCAACAACCAGCAGACGTATATCCGGGTGGCCAACTGTCAGACGGTCCGCATGAAGGAGGAGAAGGAAGTTCTGGAGCATTTCGCTGGTGTCTTCACCATGATGAACCCACTGACCTTCAAGGAGATCTTCCAGACCACCGTGCCCTACATGGTGGAGAGGATCTCCAAGAACTACGCCCTGCAGGTGCCTCTGAACGCGCTTCCCTGGGGGAACGCGCGCTTCCCAGGGGGAACGCGCGCTTCCCAGGGGGAACGCGCGCTTCCCAGGGGGAACGCGCGCTTCCCAGGGGGAACGCGCGCTTCCTTCTTGCTCCTAGCTGCTCTGGGTTTAAATGTCTCTGGGTTTCTGGGGGTTGTTGCTCAGATCTCTGCTCTGACTGGTTCCCAGATCGTGGCCAACTCCTTCCTGGCCAACCTGTCCACGTCGGCCCTCTTTGCCACCATCTTGGTGGAGTATCTCCTGGAGAGGTTGCCGGAGATGGGCTCCAATGTGGAGCTGTCCAACCTCTACCTGAAACTCTTCAAGCTGGTGTTTGGCTCCGTCTCACTGTTTGCTGCTGAGAACGAGCAGATGCTGAAGGTACTTCCTGCTGCAGCTCCACAGCAGAGCCTAACATCCCGTTCCGCTCTTCTGTGCGTCTGTAATACTGTTTGTTGTTCTCCTCAGCCTCACCTCCATAAGATAGTGAACAGCTCCATGGAGCTGGCCCAGTCCGCCAAGGAGCCCTACAACTACTTCCTGCTCCTACGCGCCCTGTTCCGCTCAATCGGCGGCGGCAGCCACGACCTGCTCTACCAGGAGTTTCTCCCTCTGCTCCCCAACCTGCTGCAAGGTGCAACATGGCTGCCTCTCCTCAGGGCCCATTCATGTTGTTTGTAATGGCCGCTGGTGGAGAACGTTCACCCGGTGCTTTACTTCCTCCAGGCCTCAACATGCTGCAGAGCGGCCTCCACAAGCAGCACATGAAGGACCTGTTTGTGGAGCTGTGCCTTACGGTTCCTGTCCGCCTCAGCTCCTTGCTGCCCTACCTGCCCATGCTGATGGACCCTCTGGTGTCAGCACTCAATGGCTCCCAGACTCTGGTCAGCCAGGGCCTCCGCACCCTGGAGCTGTGTGTGGACAACCTCCAGCCCGACTTCCTGTACGACCACATCCAGCCGGTCCGGGCCGAGCTCATGCAGGTGATGGTTTGGACCTGCTGGAGTCTCTAGAGACTCATCCGCCTCCTATAGCTGCACTCTGATAGCCAGTGCTGACTGGGCTAGCACTGGCTGGGCTAGCATTGGCTGACTGGGCTAGCACTGGCTGGCTGGGCTAGCACGGGCTGGCTGGGCTAGCATTGACTGGGCTAGCACGGGCTGGCATTGGCCGGGCTAGCACTGACCGGGCTAGCATTGACCGGGCTAGCACTGGCCGAGCTAGCATTGACCGGGCTAGCACTGGCCGGGCTAACATTGACCGGGCTAGCACTGACCGGGCTAGCACTGGCCGGGCTAGCACTGACCGGGCTAGCACTGACCGGGCTAGCACTGACCGGGCTAGCACTGACCGGGCTAGCATTGGCTAGCACTGGCCGGGCTAGCACTGACCGGGCTAGCACTGGCCGGGCTAGCACTGACCGGGCTAGCACTGACCTGGCTAGCACTGACCGGGCTAGCACTGGCTGACTGGGCTAGCACTGGCTGGCTGGGCTAGCACTGGCTGACTGGGCTAGCACTGGCTGACTGGGCTAGCACGGGCTGGCTGGGCTAGCATTGACTGGGCTAGCACGGGCTGGCATTGGCCGGGCTAGCATTGGCCGGGCTAGCACTGGCCGGGCTAGCACTGACCGGGCTAGCACTGACCGGGCTAGCACTGGCCGGGCTAGCACTGACCGGGCTAGCATTGGCCGGGCTAGCATTGGCCGAGCTAGCACTGGCCGGGCTAGCACTGACCGGGCTAGCACTGACCGGGCTAGCACTGACCGGGCTAGCATTGACCGGGCTAGCACTGGCCGGGCTAGCACTGGCTGGGCTAGCATTGTCTAGGCTAACATTGGCTGGGCTAGCATTGGCTTTTAGATTTAACTTTTAGCTGTTTTTACTGAGCAGATCAGAACCAGAACATCTGTTTTTTTTCATGTGATTATACAATCCTCCTGGTTTGTGTTTCAGTCGCCATGGTGACTAAATGTGATGATTTAACTGATGTTTGGAGATAGCAGAGCTGTTCTGTGCCGTTAAACGGGTAGAACCTATCGACCAATCAGAGAGCTCCCCAGTGTTGTTGGGGAGTTGCCCATCCGTTGTTCTGCCGCGGTCTGAAGCTGTGCCGCTGGCATCCTGCAGGCCCTGTGGCGGACGCTGCGCAACCCGGCGGAGAACATCTCCCACGTGGCGTACCGCGTTCTGGGGAAGTTCGGCGGCAGCAACAGGAAGATGCTGAAGGAGTCCCAGAGGCTGCACTACGTGGTGACGGAGGTCCAGGGCCCCAGCATTAAGGTGGAGTTCACCGACTGCAAGGCCTCCATCCAGCTCCCTATGGAGAAGGTAGGACGACAGTGATGATGATGATGATGATGACCTCTGTACCGCCGTCTGTCCTGCTTTGACGTCGTTCCCTCCTTCTGCCCGCTATATTTGGGCTGAAGAAAAGAATCAGCCATCAAGGAGCTTTATATTCCTCACTATTGTTCTCCGCAGAGAGCCATAAGTCTCTGTCACAGGTGTGTGAGTGTGTGAGCCCTTCAGGTAATTAAATTCTTGTCTTGTTTCTCCTCCTCATCCAGTCAGTAATCATCAATCTGGTGCAGGGCCACCGTGACGGCATTATTTACTCTCTCTAATGACTGCTCTCTTTTTGGACATCAGGACACACACACACACACACACACACACACACACGCCCAGGAAAGCAGTGCTGCGTCTCAGACGGTTCCATGTGAGACATCAACACTTTTCAGATCTGGAGGGAAAATGATCCAGATCATTGAGATGATTTTTATTTGAGCGTTGGAACTTGACTTAATTTCAGCAATTAATTAAATATTGAATCACATTTTAATCATTTTCAATTCGAAACATATTTTTGTCGCTGACATTAGCATTAGCTGTTACATGTTTAGCGTCATATTTACAAACAAATAGAAAACTAACGGCTCCTCTCTGGGTTTCCTGCGTCTCCTCTCTCTGCTCCTCCAGGCGATAGAGACGGCCCTGGACTGTCTGAAGAGCGCCAACACAGAGCCGTACTACAGGCGGCAGGCCTGGGAGGTCATCAAGTGCTTCCTGGTGGCCATGACCAGCCTGGACGACAACAAACACGCCCTGTACCAGCTGCTGTCCCACCCCAAGTCAGTACTGTCTGCTTCGCACCGGCGCGTTAGGCGTGGAGCGCATCGTAGCTTTGAGGCTGAGCTCAAAGGCTGCAGGACTGTAAGAGAAGAAGCAGCAGGAAATGATCCTCTGGGATTCCAGCAATCTGAAGATCACAAGATCTCACTGTGTTTAACTTGCTGCTTTTCAGCACACCAGTTTAAACTGTGATTGACTGTAGGCAGCCAGAAACAAAGACAGGCCTTGTCAACATAATGACAAAGGTGCAAAATGTTTTAATTTCACAGAAATAAATGAGCCTGGCAGCGATTAAAGCTGCAGGAATAAATGAGTTTATATGTTTCAACATTAAAATGACGATTATTTAAAGGAAACTTCACTGATTTTGAACATGAAATATTCCCTGATTGCTTCTTGTTAAACCTTGTGAGGCCGTTTGGCTCAGGAGTGAAAGTTGCTTGTGAGTTTGAGTCCATCGTTTCTCCTGTGCTTTACTGGCAGCTCTCTTCGCTAGAGTTAGCAGAACAGCGGGTTAGCATTAACGTCTGCTAATTTTTCTTTGTGCTGAGGATCAGACAGCTGCGGTGTGAGACCTACTTCCTGACTCGTTCAGTCTCTCGGTCCAGATCAGGAGCTAATGATGATGTAAACACGTTAAAACCACATTAGTAACAGTGGGAACGTGATTATTGAGCATCAGCCGATGCTTGTTAGCTGCTGACTCTGATCACCTTCCCATCTGCTGCTGCTCCCCCTGCAGCGTGCGTTGCTGCCCCAATCAGCTGCTTCCAGGTGGATCCATCCATTGATTCCTGCCTGGCAGCACAGATCATGTGACCTGGTGTTTCCTCTGCAGCTTCACTGAGAAGTGGATTCCCAGCGTGATCATCTCCCATCGCTACAAGGCCCAGGACACACCGGCCCGCCGCACCTTTGAGCAGGCCCTGACCGGAGCCTTCATGTCTGCTGTGATCAAGGACTTGCGGCCCAGCGCGCTGCCCTTCGTCGCCAGCCTCATCCGCCATTACACCATGGTGGCCGTGGCCCAGCAGTGCGGTGAGGCTTCGTGACCCGCCTGCTGCTCCGCCGTTTTATTCTGTCCTCATCGTTATTTTCCTGTCCAGGACCTTTCCTGCTGCCCTGCTACCAGCTGGGCAGTCAGCCCAGCACCGCCATGTTCCACAGTGAGGAGAACGGGTCGAAGGGCATGGACCCCCTGGTTCTGATCGACGCCATCGCCATCTGCATGGCGTACGAGGAGAAGGAGCTGTGTAAGATCGGAGAGGTGGCTCTGGCCGTCATCTTCGACGTGGCCAGCATCATCCTGGGCTCCAAGGAGCGGGTAGGCCTCGCTAACCGTGAACGTGCTGAGGTGGTGTGTGTTGCCATGGTAACCCCCGCGGCTCCGCCCCCAGGCCTGCCAGCTGCCCCTGTTCTCCTACATCGTGGAGCGCCTGTGCGCCTGCTGCTACGAGCAGGCCTGGTACGCCAAGCTGGGCGGCGTCGTGTCCATCAAGTTCCTGATGGAGCGGCTGCCTCTCGTCTGGGTTCTGCAGAACCAGCTCACCTTCCTCAAAGCGCTCCTCTTCGTCATGATGGACCTCACTGGAGAGGTGGGATCATAACCGGCTGCCAGTAACTTAGTTGCTTTACTGATTACTGCCAAGAGTCTTTAACAGCAATGCTTCAAGTTTAACCTGGAAAAAATAAAATAAAGACTTTCTTAAAACCCATACTGGTTTTGCCCTGAAGTTCAGCTTCGTTTTGACTGTTTGGGTTGGACAGAGCCTCCTGCGCTCTACAATATTTATTACTTTATTCACAAGTCCAACTTTCACACTTCTTGTTTTATGTATTTTATGAGATCCAGTTAAGTTTAAAATCCAAAACCACCGCTAAACATTTTACTTCATGTCCATGTTTCACTAAATTATCATTTATAGACATTTTAATAGAATCGTCTTTGTTGTTTTATTCCAATATGTTGATTTATTCTCTTCAAATCTTTATAGTGTTTTTAAATGATCATCCCCAGAACAAAAAAGTGTATCAAATGTGAACAGGATGAATTCCAACACTCTGACATGTTGGTCCCAGCGCTAAATCCCAGTAAAACCATTAAAGTTTGAGGCTGAAGCAGGAACAGATTCTCTGGCTGAGAGCGTCTCCTCATTGATTTGTCCCCAGGTGTCGAACGGAGCGGTCGCCATGGCGAAGACCACCTTGGAGCAGCTGCTGGTGCGCTGCGCCACGCCGCTGAAGGACGAGGAGAAGACGGAGGAGCTGCTGGCCGCCCAGGATAAATCCTTCCACATGGTGACCCACGACCTGGTGCGAGAGGTCACGTCCCCCAACTCCACCGTCAGGAAGCAGGCCATGCACTCGCTGCAGGTCCTGGCGCAGGTCACCGGCAAGAGCGTGACGGTCATCATGGAGCCCCACAAGGAGGTAACCCGCCACCACAAAGGTTAAAGGTCAGGAGGATCTGGCCGTCGGCGTGTTAACACCTGGCTGCTCTGCAGGTTCTGCAGGACATGGTTCCTCCCAAGAAGCACCTGCTCCGCCATCAGCCCGCCAACGCCCAGATCGGCCTGATGGAGGGCAACACCTTCTGCACCACGCTGCAGCCGCGCCTCTTCACCATGGACCTGAACGTCATGGAGCACAAGGTCTTCTACACAGAGGTACTACGCCGCCAGTCCACCCAGCCTCCTGCTCTTTAAACCACCAGTTTAACTCAACACTTCCAACCTGTGTGCAGCTGCTGAACCTGTGTGAGGCAGAGGATGCTGCTCTGATGAAGCTGCCTTGCTACAAGAGCCTTCCCTCCCTGGTTCCTCTGCGGATCGCTGCCCTCAGTGAGTCAGTTTGACGCCGACAGTCGCCGACAGACTCCGGCGTCGCGCCGACAGTCGCCGACAGACTCCGGCGTCACGCTAACAATTTGTGGTGTTTTGAACAGATGCTCTGGCAGCCTGCAACTACCTGCCTCAGTCCAGGGAGAAGATCATTGCTGCTCTGTTCAAAGCTCTCAACTCCACCAATAACGAGCTGCAGGAGGCGGGGGAAGCCTGCATGAGGAAGGTTAGCATGTTGCTGCTTTACTGACGCATGATGCTTAACATGGCTAACTCTGCTTTGAGTTGCTCTCTGATCCGAGAGCCGGGAACATGGTGACACACTGCTGTGGGACTCTAATTCTGCTTTGCTGTGTTAAGGTTAAGTTTAAAACGTTTTGAGGGCGTTTCTCTTTGGTACCTGCCTCTGCAGCTGAAAATAGCGTTTAGCTATTAGTTGGGCTTTAGTGCTAGTGAGAGTGCAACACAAGTAGCCTTCCTGCCAAACCTCAGTGAATAGTTTAACAGTTTTTAATTGTAATAAGAAAACGTTTATTAGTCCCCTGGGAGCAAAACTGATGTTTCAGTACAGCTGGTCCAAAAAACAAACTAAGCCATGGGTAGACGGGTGCCTGAGGCTGCAGCCATGGCAGCGGTCCTTTCGGTAGATCAGAAAAAACACAGACAGGATATTTGACAAATCTGTGAGGAACCTGAATTACCTGGGGAATCGTTTCAGCCGTAGCAGAACTACATCCTGGTTCCTGATTGGTTCAGAGCGACCAGCTCCTCGGTGTTTACTCTGGATAGGCGATGATGGTAAATCATGGCTCTTGGTAGCCATGGTAACCTGGAAACCAGAAAGCTGTTCTTGTCTTTTATTTTCCAGTAGAAGGTGGAAACAGATCAAATAAAACCAGTTTTTTATTTCAAATCCAGCTAATTTTTATTTCTGTTTTTGTTCTTGATTTGGTTCAGATTTGATTTGAATTGCATGAAAAACTTTAGCTTTTTTTAAACTGAGTTGGTGCCGATCAGCTTGAGCCAATTGTAGCCGTCCGTCAGCACCTTTATGGATCGGTCTGGGCCTGAAGAGCCGAGGAAACGGGACGGCGGTTTTAATGAATCCCATTTCCTGTGGACGGGATCCGCTGCCACTTATCTTCATATGAACCTGGCCGGCTGCTCCATCACACCGTCCCCGAACCGTCACTTCCTCCTCATCCATCCTCGCTCCCCGGCCCGCCGCTGCTAATCAGCGTTGCCATGGCGAGATCGATATGGGATGGAGGAAATAGAGGAGGCTGCCATGCATCAGACCCTCCGCCTGCTCAGCATCCAGAACCGTTCAGGAATCGCATGATCCAAAACCGATCGGTTAGATCTCAGAGGGTAAAGCTGTGAAAACATCCAGAACCAGGACCTGGATGGGCCTCGGATCCCTCCAGAACCAGAACCAGCCGGCTAACACTTTCTGTCACGTGGGTAGTTTACAAATAAAGTAAATCAATTACTTTATTTGTAAACTAAAATGAAGTAATTGAAGTAATCCTGCTTTTATTTTGTAGGAGTGTGAGGTCATTTCCTGTAGCCAGAAGCTAAAAAGCATTTTGTGTCTGCAGTTCCTGGAGGGAGCGACCATCGAGGTGGACCAGATCCACACTCACATGCGCCCCCTGCTGATGATGCTGGGCGACTACCGCAGCCTGACGCTCAACGTGGTGAACCGCCTCACCTCCGTCACGCGCCTCTTCCCCAACTCCTTCAACGACAAGTTCTGCGACCAGATGATGGTGAGACAGGAATAACTCGCCACCCTGAAAGTATTCACACTGCTGATTTCATCTGGTGGAGCAAAACAGGCTGAGTCCAAACCCAGTGGGGCGGAGCGGGTCCAGTTGGGCTGCCGGGCTGGACCAGAACCAGGCTCAGGGGGAAGAACATTAACATGGTTCTTCCACCTGAGCCTGGCCTGTCTGACCAACCAGAACCTGCAGCCGGACCAAGGTGGTTCTGGTGGTTCTGGATCCAGACTAAAGGATCAGCTCAGCTTAAACGAGCTTTGTGTGGAAATGAAACATTTTGTTTGTAACAGAAAAGATGTGAAAACTATTGTAAAGTTCTGCAGAACCAAATCCAGCAGTATTGGACTGGTCCATCAGCAGTTACTGCCTTGCTCCAGTTTGTCGTTTGCTTCTGAACACACACACACACACACACACACAC
>NW_006800432.1:129267-134065 GCF_000485575.1 Poecilia formosa | reverse complement strand
TGGAGACAGAAACATGGTAGCAAGGGAGGATCAAGATGGTCCGTGTAGACATAAAGACTGTCAGAGGCAAACCAGACGCGGTCAGAGGCTAATCAGAGAGAAGGACCTCGCTGCAGCAAACAGGAAGGGGCGGGACGGACCCCGTCAGTCTCTTGCCTTATTTGGAAATGGGACAATTGCACTTCGGAAGTGAAGGGGGCGCTATTTCCTATATTATCTGCGGTCTCCCGTTTTAATTTTCTTTTGAAATCTGTGATACATCTTCAGCTGTAGGAAGGAGTTTCTCTCTCAGCATGTATTTCAACTTCTCTCTTTTATTTAATTAAGCGCAGCTCACAGTTTTTAACTATTTCCGTTGCTTTCTGTGTACTTCTAAATCTGCTCCTTTTTCGCATCTTTTCGGGCCTGCTACTGCCTCTAGTGGCCTGGGTGTGGTAGCACAACTAATATAAATACATTACTAAATCAGAATACCATAATCTTTATTATTTATTATTAATTCTCGCAGAATTGGAACCGCAAAAGATAAAGTCCCTCACAAAACACCATACCTTTTAATTGTCTTAAGGAAGCAGAGCTAATTAAATGACATAAACAAAACCTGGAAGTGGTTCCAGTTTGACTCCATGGCCAACCTGTTGAAACTACGGCAAATTTTAAATACCTTGGATCATTCCTGGTCAGTCAGCTCAATTTTGCTGAAATCACTGGCTACATTTTTAGGAAACGTCACTCTATCTTTTAAGAAGACCCAGTGATCTTGGGGTTACCTGACAAGTGCAACTCGTGCAAAACCTCTAGTTAGTTAGAGGTAACATTAGCTAACATTACCTCTAGTTAAGTAATGTTAACATTTTAACAATGAGTTAAAATGCTAAAACTTAAAAATTTAACTTAAGTTTTAAGTCATCTCAAGTTTTAACTGTTGAATGTTTTAGCTTTTCATCTCCTCGGCTGGTTTGGACACATGAGCTGCAGACTATTCTTTTAAGAATAGTTTGAAGAGCAGGAAAAATAGTAGTAATAATAATAGTAATAGTAATAATAGTGGTGAAAACCAAAACCAACTCTGTCTAAACTGTTTAGAGCGTCAGTTTGAGCTCATGAAGGCGTTACTGTGTTCCTCTGGTAACTATAGAACATCTATTAGAAGTCATTCACTGACACTAGTGCAATAATTATTCATAGCCAAATTAAATAACATTTACCTGTAGCGTGCTAAGTGTTTACTTGATGCACAAATTGTTGATGTTGGGATTCTATTAATTAGTTTTATTTTATTGTTTTAGAGTCAAAAAAAATTTCCACCTTGGAAGACTAAATAGTTTAATCATATTTTTCCTATATATAGGACTCTACCAACAAAACAAAAATGTGGATTATTGCTTGTTTAACAACCCTGGTTATTCGTCTGTGAACCTAATTAATTTATTCGTTACTGACTTTTGCTCAATTAAATTTCTTATGTATACATTGTATATGGTATTTTTATTGTTGTTTCTCATGTCTTATTTCTTTTCTTCCTTTTATAAGTGATGGAGATATATACATATTATTTATAATGTATAAAGGTGTTGTTTATGTCACCTAATTAGCTCTACATCCTGAATAAAAATGTGGTATTTTAGAAGATAATTTATCTTTCACGTTGCCAGAAATGGTGAAATTAATAGTAAATAATAAAGATGTTGTGGTATTCTCGTTTAGTGACATAATTATATTAGTTGTGCTACCACACCCAGGCCACTAGAGGCGGTAGCAGGCCCGAAAAGATGCGAAAAAGGAGCAGATTTAGAAGTACACAGAAAGCAACGGAAATAGTTAAAAACTGTGAGCTGCGCTGAAGTAAATAAAAGAGAGAAGTTGAAATACATGCTGAGAGAGAAACTCCTTCCTACAGCTGAAGATATATCACAGATGTCAAAAGAAAATTAAAACGGGAGACCGCGGATAATATAGGAAATAGCGCCCCCTTCACTTCCGAAGTGCAATTGTCCCATTTCCAAATAAGGTAAGAGACTGACGGGGTCCGTCCCGCCCCTTCCTGTTTGCTGCAGCGAGGTGGAGTTGTAATCAGACGCGGTCAGAAGCAAACCGGAAGAAGTCAGAGGCGAACTGAGGAGAGAAAGTGAAGTTTCATTAATTAGGATGAAACTCCAGATCGTTTCCTGAAGTTTTGGCTGAACATCAGTTTTTATTTATAGCTCCAAGACATGAACCTTGCTTTGTATTTCCAAAGATGTTAAAGTTTTCCCGTTGAGTGCTTTTATATTTATAATAATAATAATAATAATCTATATTGATAGGACAGAGTACAGCTCAAACAGTAACACACACACACACGCACACACACACACGCCCAGCCTTGTTGTTGTGCTGACTGACCGTTGTCTCCATCCCGGTGCAGCCTGCGTTGGAGGGGGTCGAGGTGAGGCTCGTCCCGGCGCTCTGCCGGCTGTCAGTGAGTTTGTCGGTGGTTGACCTTTGACCTCAGTGTCCCGTAGTGGTGGCCGTGACCCGTACCTCTGTCCGTGTGTCTGTGGTGTTGCTAGAAGATGTTGCTGTTCTCCTGAGACTCCAGGTTTCTACATGCAAAACTATTCACACCCTGTAAACTTTTCTGGATGCCGTCACGATGGCGGCCTTCAGTCATTTCTGAGAGGGACCAGCAGAGCGAGACGGGAAGAGCGCCGGTTCCACACAGAAACATCTGGAAAGTGTGGCATGCAGATGTTTTCAGAACCTCAGAGTCCTCCAGCCTGCTGCTGCCACTACCAGAACAAGCAGCTGCATTTCTGCTCCGTGATAACGTTGCCTTCAGCTTCCCGACTTCCTGCTTCTCCACGCTCATGTTGTAGAACAAACCGTCATCAGGAGACGTCTGGAGACTTGAGGAGAGGAGAGCCGGTTTTCTTATGGGGTGTCAGCTTTGGGGGTTGATGGGAGCCCAGAGCGGTGCTCAGGTTTCTGTGATGAGAGAAGGTTGAGGGTTTGAATACTTCTGCAGTTGCTGCTCATGGATCCATCAGGACTGTCTGTAGAAGCCAGAGTTCCTCCTGATGATCATCAGCTGCTGCTTCTCCTCCTGGTGTCTGTAGGAGATGAAGATCTGCTCGGCCATCATCAACCTCTTCCACCTGATCCCGGCGGCGCCGCAGACGCTGGTCAAGCCTCTGCTGGAGGTGGTGATGAAGACGGAGCGGGCCATGCTGATCGAGGTGGGACCTCTGACCTCTGACCTCACTCTGACCTCACTCTGACCTCATTCTGACCTCCTCCTCTTCCTCAGGCTGGCAGTCCCTTCAGAGAGCCTCTCATCAAGTTCCTGACCCGCCATCCGTCCCAGACGGTGGAGCTGTTCATGATGGAGGCAACGCTGAACGACCCACAGTGGAGCCGCATGTTCATGGTACCGGCCCGACCCGGTGTTCTGTGTTCTGGTGGTTCTGGTTCTGGTTCCGGACCGACCCGGTGTTCTGTGCTCTGCAGAGTTTCCTGAAGCACCGTGACGCCAAGCCGCTCAGAGACGTTTTGGCCTCCAATCCCAACCGCTTCGTCCCCCTGCTGGTTCCGGCCGGTAGCGCGGCCACGGTCCGACCCGGTTCTCCCTCCACTGCCACAGCCAGACTGGACCTGCAGTTCCAGGCCATTAAGGTGCATCAGGAGTATTAATGGGACTCGCATGATTTAACTAGACCTGGGGGACACAGATCAGAAACTAAATGGCTGCTTTATTTCATAAAAGATCAGATTTTAATCTTTTATTAAATTTATTAAATTAAAAAATGGTTTTCATGTCAGTTGTCCCTCCATGACGGAGAATCACGGTCATGATGAGAATCTAGTCATAATATCAGCAAATTAAAATGTCTTAAAATTGAGAGAAAAAAATTACGACTTTGTTATTAACAGAATCTTGTCCTGACTCCAATCCTCACGGTGGCTGTGGGTTTTCTGCTTGTAACTTTTCAGATCATCAGCATCATCGTGAAGAACGACGAAGGCTGGCTGGCCGGCCAGCACTCTCTGGTCAGCCAGCTGCGCCGCGTCTGGGTCAGCGAGGCCTTCCAGGAAAGGCACCGCAAAGACAACATGGCCGCCACCAACTGGAAGGAGCCGAAGCTGCTGGCGTACTGCCTGCTGAGCTACTGCAAGTAGGTTGGCCGGGTTCTGGAGTGCCAGACGGCTGGGATGGAATCGCTGGAGCGCCTTAATAAGCTGTTCTGTGGTTCTGACCGGTCTGGTTCTCCGCAGGAGGAACTACTCTGAGATCGAGCTGCTGTTCCAGCTGGTGCGGGCGTTCACAGGCCGCTTCCTGTGCAACATGACGTTCCTGAAGGAATACATGGAGGAGGAGATTCCCCGGAACTACTCCATCTCCCAGAAGCGTGCGCTGTTCTTCCGCTTCGTGGAGTTCAACGACCCGCACTTCAACGACGAGCTCAAAGCCAAGGTAGCCGCATCGCCTCCAGACGCAGCACAAAACATGATTCAGCAGCAGAACGCGCCTCCTCATGGCGTCCCAACCCTGCAGCATTAGAGTCTTACTGCAGCCAGCCCCCCCTGTTGGTCCCCAGGTGCTGCAGCACATCCTGAACCCGGCCTTCCTGCACAGCTTTGAGAAGGGGGATGGCGAACAGCTGCTGGGGCCCCCCAACCCTGAGGGCGACAACCCAGAGAGCATCACCAGCGTCTTCATCACCAAGGTAACCACTGGTGTACTTCTCTGCATCAGACCAGTAAATTCAGAAGAAAATATTCAGCTGATCCTCCCCTCGTTAAAGTACAACACGGTTTG
>NW_006800432.1:127312-128152 GCF_000485575.1 Poecilia formosa | reverse complement strand
GTGTATCCAGGTTCTGGACCCGGAGAAGCAGGCGGACTTGCTGGACTCGCTGCGGATCTGCCTGCTGCAGTTCTCCACCCTGCTGGTGGAGCACGCCCCCCACCACATCCACGACAACAACAAGTCCCGCAACAGCAAGCTGCGGCGCCTCATGACCTTCGCCTGGCCCTGCCTGCTGCCCAAGGCCTGCGTCGACCCGGCCTGCAAGTACAGCGGCCACCTGCTGCTGGCTCACATCATCGCCAAGTTCGCCATCCACAAGAAGATCGTCCTGCAGGTCAGTGCCGGCCCGGCCCGGCCGAGCCGACACTGACCCGACCCTCACCAACCCGTCTGCGTCCAGGTGTTCCACAGCCTGCTGAAGGCCCACACCATGGAGGCGCGCGCCATCGTCCGCCAGGCCATGGCCATCCTGACGCCCGCCGTGCCGGCCCGCATGGAGGACGGCCACCAGATGCTGACCCACTGGACCCGCAAGATCATTGTGGAGGAGGGCCACACCGTGCCGCAGCTGGTCCACATCCTGCACCTCATAGTTCAGCACTTCAGGGTGAGCAGAACCAGTAGGACCAGTATAGTGTCCCTGCTGCAGGAGCTGTGGCTGGAGAAACTCAGTCTCTGTGTTTCTGGTTAAACTGGGGGAGAAACTTCATTCAAATGTTTAATGGAGTTCTAGTTCTGTAGAACTGGAGACCGGCCTCGGTGTCGCACCACGTTTTGATGGTCTCCATCTTTATTTCCAGACCACAACTGTAAAATGATCAGTGAGTTGCCAGCATATTGTCCAGTTAAATCAGCTTCTTTGTTTCCACTGGATGTACATGCAGATTCAAATCAAAG
>NW_006800432.1:122780-126424 GCF_000485575.1 Poecilia formosa | reverse complement strand
TAGCATTCAGATGCTATTTTAGGCTAGCATAGCTTATGATAGACTAAGTGCTGTTAGCACAACATGAACACAACAATAGTGTTCTCCAGTGTCCAATCAGATCGCTTAGAAACAGAAACTACCCCCAGAGGACCAGAGAAGTTTCTTCATTACTGTTAGTAGATTCAGCAGACTGGATCTACTGGATCTACGGGTCCTGCAGGAACTGCATGCCAGTAACTGCCACAGAACCGGCCCATTGAAATGAACTGGACCGTTTCTGTTGAGCAGGATGCTCCGGTATTCAGACTGGATGAGGCCAGAACCTCGGTTCTGTTCTGACCCAATCACTGGAACGAACACAGCTTCCTGTCTCTCTGCTCCCCTCACCTGCCAACCCGCCATGAGGACAGGACGCTCTTCCTTCAGCTCCTCTTCCTCCCTGACAGGCGGCTCTCTGGGCCAGATGACTGATCTAATCACATCAGCATAATTGCACTGAGGAGGAGAAGGAGATAATGACACACAGATGTGTGTGTGTGTGTGTGTGTGTGTGTGTGTGATAAAGTCAGAGAGAGATGGCGTCCCTGTTTGTGGATGTGATGGACAGAGCTGCAGAGTTCTGCTCCATCAGCTGTAATTACCCTCAGAGTGAGAAGCTGTAATGTCCTCCGACACCCAGATGGACGCTTTGTCTCCTCTGGGTCTCCATGTTCGGCCCAGTCGCCTCGTCATCGCAGGCTGATGGTCCGTTAGACTCGGTTCTACTGGAACCAGAACATCTGCTTCACCTCCAGCTGCTCTGAGTCAAACCAACCTGTTCCCCTCCTGGCCTGTGGGGGCGCTGCACCAAGAACCACTGAAGGAAACGACACAAAAACCTCTGAAGACACTGAGAGCAACTTCCTTCTTCACCAGATGGAAACAAGATGGAGATTTTAGTGTTGGAGGATTTCTCTTTAGTCTTTGGCTAAGACCAGGAGCCATTTCTGCTGCTAGCGCTAGGCTAGCATGTTAGCTTTAGTTGCATTTACCCAGAATGCCCTGCTCTGTAGTCCACTTCCTGCTTTTGGAGCGGTCTCCAGAGTCCAGTTTTCGTCTACAAATCTTCTCTGCCATTTAGACTTCTGTATTTTAACTGGAACCAGAAAATATTTAGAATTTTTAGCTGTAAATCTGTGGGATTAAATAACTGATGAAATCCTACCTGATGCAGAGCCCAGCAGCAGCCTTCCTCCCAGGGGGCCCTCAGCATCACAGCTGCATTCTGCCATGGCCGTGCTCACCCTCTGTCTGTCCTGCTGCAGGTGTACTACCCGGTGCGGCACCACCTGGTGCAGCACATGATCAGCGCCATGCAGCGGCTGGGCTTCACGCCCAGCGTCACCATAGAGCAGAGGAAGCTGGCCGTGGACCTGGCTGAGGTCGTCATCAAGTGGGAGCTGCAGAGGATCAAAGACCAGCAGGTGAATATTAATATCCACATCTTCTGACCTGCAAGCGATGCCGCCGAGTCGCTAACTGGGTGAAAATATTCAGATTTTCTGCAGAACGAAGAGAAAACTGATTAAGGTTTGATTAGCCGTCATCCTGCCTGTTTGGGTCCTGAATCTGCTTCATCTGTTTCCTAATTAGAACTTTGGTCAATCAAACACAAACAATAATACTCATAAAAGAAAACCAGACAAAGCATCAGATATGCCCTGTTGACCTCTGACCCATCGCTGACCCGTCCCGCTCTCTTTGGTCCGTCAGCCGGAGTCCGAGTCCGAAGCCACGGCTGGCGAGGGAACCAGCGGCGGCGTGAAGAGAGGCCTGTCTCTGGAACCAGCCGGCACCGGGCAGGACGTCAAGCGGTTCCGGACCGCAGCCGGCGCCGCGTCCACGGTCCGTTTAGTTTCACTTGTCCAGCCGTCTTTGTGTTTGATGGGCTGTAGAAGCAGTTTGGATCCACTGGGTCTGCTCTGCCTAGATCACATGTGTCAAACTCATGGCCCGGGGGCCAAATCTGGCCCGCTGTAGCTCTTTATGTGGCCCTCTAGACTCCAAATTAAATCAGTAAGTCTCTGGTTTTTCACAAATCCACAGAATTCACAGAAAATCAACAGATCCCACAATTTTTCAGATTTTGCTGAACTTTTTTCTCAAAATTGGCCAAAAACATCGAATTGAAGTGACTGCTGCCTCAGCCTTATATTCTGTGACTGATACGGCGATTAAGAAAAAGTCACATTGAACATTGTACAAAAGTCTTTTCAAATATTTCTATTTTGGCATCACAAAATCTATTATTTTGATTACCAAAAAAACTCAGACAATTACAAAATCCTGGATGGACTGGTCAGTGTGAAAGATGCTCAATATTATCTTATGTTACACTTATTGAATGCTGAAACAGCTACTTATTGATATTTAACAGTTTATGTGCACATTCTGGCACAACCGACTCTTTAAGAACCATCAGGTTTTTGATATGGCCCCAAATGAAAGTGAGTTTGGCTCCCTGGGCCTAGAGGATCCAGTGGGTCCAGTGGGTGTCCATGTTGTGCATCTTGTGATCTGTGTGTGTGTGTGTGTGCGTGTGCGTGTGCGTGTGTTCAGGTGTTTGGCCGCAGCCAGTCCATGCCGGGAACTGAGACCATGCTCAGCAAACCAGTGGAGAAGCAACACACCGACACTGTGGTCAACTTCCTCATCAGGATCGCCTGCCAGGTGAGAACCGGACCAGAACCGTTGCAGCATTTCTGGTCATTATTTCCATTTTGCCATTAGTTTATGGCAATGTTGATTGGCTAGCCGCTTCATCCTCTCTGCTCTGTACGTTACGAGCTCATTATTTTCCCTCTGAAGCATCATGTTTGTCATTGCTTGTTCCTAAGATCCACATCTTTCCATTAGATAATAACAGTAATACACCCTCCAGGTGAACGACTCCACCAACGTGGCCGGGTCTCCAGGTGAGCTGCTGTCCCGCCGCTGCGTTAATCTAATGAAGACCGCCCTGAGGCCAGACATGTGGCCCCGCGCCGAGCTCAAGCTGCAGTGGTTCGACAAGCTGCTGATGACTGTGGTAAGATGGCCGCCGTCATCACACTGGTGGTCTGACTGGCTGGTTGGTGGTCTGTTTGTCGGTCTGACTGGTGGTCTGTCCCTCAGGAGCAGCCGGCCCAGGCGAACATTTCTAACATCTGCACGGGTCTGGAGATCCTGTGCTTCCTGCTGACTGTGCTGCAGTCGCCGGCCATCTTGGCCCACTTCAAGCCTCTGCAGCGGGGCATCGCCGCATGCATGACCTGCGGCAACACCAAGATCCTGCGGGCCGTCCACTCCCTGCTGTCCCGCCTCATGAGCATCTTCCCCACTGAGCCCAGTGAGTTCCTCCTGGGCCACGTTTCTCTGAATGTTTCCCTGGCTGGACAAACGAAACTTAAATCAAATTCAGGAGCAGCGAAGCTGCAGAGTCTCTAGATTGATGTGGATCTCCAGGAAAACACAACTAGCCAACATTTCCTGTCATAAGAAGAGCTTACTTTTTATCTGATCATTTTTACATAATTAAAAAAACAAAGTCTTCATGTGACATTTGGAGAGTCTGATGTGTTTGTGTTTCACTTCCTGTTTTCCTTCCTGTCTACTTCCTGTCTCCTTCCTGTCTCCTTCCTGTC
>NW_006800432.1:113878-120635 GCF_000485575.1 Poecilia formosa | reverse complement strand
GCATTACTGGCCGCAGAGCTCAGCAGGTGGTAGAGGGTCGACTAGTCGATTCTTTTCTCTGCAATGACTTTTTTCTGGGCCAGTCGACTAGTCGCAATCACGTGGCAAAACAGATTTTCCCAGGAAATGAAAGAAGGTGAAATAGGTGAGTTCATCAGGAAGCTCAAATTGTATATAAATGTAAATAATTTAACAAAGACAAACTGTAAATTACAGCATAGGCTACCGCAATAGAGGCGCGGCGCGGCGGTTAGCGCATAGAGACTTTTTGTAAAACACTTTGAGCTGCTCAGATAAA
Organism: Poecilia formosa; assembly: GCF_000485575.1. Classification (NCBI taxonomy): domain Eukaryota; kingdom Metazoa; phylum Chordata; class Actinopteri; order Cyprinodontiformes; family Poeciliidae; genus Poecilia; species Poecilia formosa. The sequence continues at coordinate 120,337 of NW_006800432.1, read as the reverse complement.
CTTAACTTTATCCAAAAAACATTTCTTAGTAAAAACAGAAAATGTGCAGCATTTTGCCTAAGCATGATCCTGTTGCTCTGAGAGGAAATGCGCTGCGTCTCTGTCGCAAAGGAACAAGAGAATCAATAAAACTCCTGGTTCAGTCTGATAGAATTAACCTTTAATCGGAGATATTGATCGTCTAATGGACCAGATAAGCTGGCGGCCTCATGCTGGGGCAGGAAGGGTTAAAAGCATCAGCTGTGTAGTTTGTGGTAGTTTGTTGCTCCAGCTGTGTGTAACTCCAGGAATGTTTCAGTTAAGCTTCCTCTGTTCAACGTGCTCACCTTGATGCTAAGTGATTAGCCTCTCCAGCAGCTGCTTGTTTACTCTGGTCACCAATGTCGCATGGCTGCAGGTTGGCGCAGAGAGCATCTGCTCGTCACATGACACCTTGGCATTCGGCGGCGTGATTAATGGCAGGATTAATCTGCAGCAGAGAGAATTCATTTCATGACTGACATCAGAAGGTGTCAGTCATGATTCCCACATGCAGAATCATCTCAGGTTTAGTTTTCCTCCAAGCTGAGCCAATTTGTTCAGGTTGTGGAGAAACGCTCAGGAAGGCGGTAAATAGTTAATGCAGCAATGAATTCTGTCATTCCTGGAAACCTGCATCATGTTGCATTCTGAACACGCAACAAAACGCTGTTATCGATAGTATTTATCAATATTATGCAGGGTCGGTACAGGTGATGATTTTGTGTGTGTGTGTGTGTGTGTGTGTGTGTGTGTGTGTCTCAGGCCCTGTCTGGAGAGATGAGCCCCTTCCTGTGCAGCGGCAGCCACCAGGCGCAGCGGGACTGCCAGCCCAGCGCTCTGCACTGCTTCGTGGAGGCCATGTCCCAGTGCGTGCCCCCCATCCCCATCCGGCCCTGTGTGCTCAAGTACCTGGGGAAGACGCACAACCTGTGGCTGCGCTCCACCCTCATGCTGGAGCAGCAGGCCTTCGAGAAGGGCCTCAGTCTGCACAGCAAGCCCAAGCAGAGCGCCGACTTCTACGAGCAGGAGAGCATCACGCCGCCTCAGCAGGTAGGCTGGTGTTAACCTCTGTGCCAGAGGTGGTTCTGGTTCTGGTTGGTTCTGGGCTCACGGCTCTGCTCCCTGCAGGAGATTCTGGACTCGCTGGCGGAGCTTTACTCGCTGCTGCAGGAGGAGGACATGTGGGCTGGACTCTGGCAGAAGAGATGCAAGTTTCCTGAGACGGCGACGGCCATCGCCTACGAGCAGCACGGCTTCTTCGAGCAGGTCAGGAACANCCTGTTTTCCTTCCTGTCTCCTTCCTGTTTCACTTCCTGTCTCCTTCAGGCACGTCCAGCGTTGCCTCTAAGTACGAGGAGTTGGAATCTCTCTATGCTGCTGTGGGTAAAGTCATCTATGAAGGGTTGACCAACTACGAGAAGGCAACCAGCAACACCAACCCCACCCAGCTGTTTGGTAGCTATCTGTCCTCTTCATCGTCCTCCTCTTCGTCGTCCTGCTCTTCATCCTCCTCTTCCTCCCAGGAACTCTGATGATCTTGAAGTCGGCCTGCAGCTACAACGCCAGCTACATCGACCGCCTCATCTCCGTCTTCATGCGATCGCTGCAGAAGATGGTTCGGGAACACCTGAGCCCGCAGCAGGCCAACCCTGGGGTCACCGAGGCCAGCACAGGTATGTCAGGGGTCAGAGGTCAGCCCGGGGGTTACCGGATACCAGCACAATAGGTCACAGTTTGTTTGCAGGATTTGCTCTGAGTGTTCAGGAAGAAAAGATGGAGAGACTTTAGCTAATGAAGCTGCTGCTAACCTCTGACCCCGCCCTCCTCTGTGACCCCTCCCACAGTGACCAGTGAGCTGGTGATGCTCAGCCTGGATCTGGTGAAGACTCGGCTGTCGGTGATGAGCATGGAGATGAGGAAGAACTTCATCCAGGTCATCCTCACGTCTCTGATAGAGAAGTCGGCCGACCCCAAGATCCTTCGCGCCGTGGTGAAGATTGTAGAGGAGTGGGTGAAGAACAACTCGCCCATGGCCGCCAACCAGGTGGGGGTTAGCCGCTCCTCTGCCGCCGTGACTTCCTGCTTCCGTCTCTCCGCTTCCTGACGCGTCTATCTGCTTCCTGCCAGATGCCCAACCTGCGGGAGAAATCCGTCCTGCTGGTGAAGATGATGACCTACATAGAGAAACGTTTCCCGGACGAGCTGGAGCTCAACGCTCACTTCCTGGACCTGGTCAACTACGTCTACAGGTAACCTGTGACCTGCGGAGGTCAACAGGTCACTTTAAATACTCAGCTGCTGTTTAGACAATAAAATGTTTATTTATTTAGGAAGGAATTGAACTGTCAATCTGCATCTTTTAATGTTTTTCTAATGTATATAAACAAACTTTAGTGATTAACTGCAGAATGTGATTATTGATCATCAACTGAACCGTTAGCTCTGCTGCTGCTGAGGCGTTTGGACTCTGCTGATGACGCAACATCCGTGTTTCTCCAGAGACGAGAGCCTGTCAGGAAGTGACATCACGTCCAAGCTGGAGCCGGCCTTCCTGTCGGGCCTGCGCTGCAGCCAGCCAGCCATCCGGGCCAAGTTCTTTGAGGTTTTCGACGCGTCCATGAAGCGGCGCGTCTACGAGCGGCTGCTCTACATCTGCTGCTCCCAGAACTGGGAGGCCATGGGTGGTCACTTCTGGACCAAGCAGTGCATCGAGGTGAGCGCCGGCTCTGGTTCCGGCTCTGGTTCTGGCTCTGGTTCCAGTTCTGACCGGGTTTTGGTTGTGACAGCTGCTGCTGGCGGTGTGTGAGCGCCACACAGTGATCGGTACCAGCTGCCAGGGCTCCATGCTGCCCTCCATCACCAACGTCATCAACCTGGCCGACAGCCACGACCGCGCCGCCTTCGCCATGGCAACGCACGTGAAGCAGGAGCCTCGCGAGCGGGAGACCAGCGAGACTAAGGAGGAGGTGACCCATTGACCTTTAACCCCAGAGAGCCACAGCTCGCCCAGTCGGGATGCGGCTCCTAACCTCTCCATCCTGCAGGACGTGGAGATCGATATCGAGCTGGCGCCCGGCGACCAGTCGGCGCTGCCGAAGACGAAGGAGCAGGCGGAGCGAGACACGGGGAACCAGCTGCACATGCTCACCAACCGCCATGACAAGTTCCTGGACTCGCTGCGGGAGGTCAAGGTAGCGGCGGAGCCGGACGCCTCCGACTGCGGCGCTGCCATTCAGCACAAAACTTTATCCTACTAATCACAAAAACTCTCCAGAGACAAATTTCTAAATAGCCTGTTTCCTTTCAGCAAATTTATTTTCATAATTCTAGTTTTATGATTGATGGAAACGCAGAAACCCAGATACTGCTGAACGCAGCTCCACCGGGCCCGTCATGCTCACTCCGGTTCTGGTTCTAATTGGTGCCTGTGTGGTGTTGCAGACCGGCGCCCTGCTGAACGCTCTGGTCCAGCTGTGCCACATCTCCACTCCGCTGGCTGAACGGACCATGGTGCAGCTGTTCCCCCGACTCTGGAAGATCCTGTCTGACCGCCAGCAGCATGTGAGTCTCCGGCTGCTGCAGCAGCTGCTAAACCTTTAAATAGGCCGTACATTTGTACCTTTACATTTCTAAATGGTCAATCTAATAAAAGCATAAAGGAAAGAAAACTGACCGTAAATATTGGACTACAGAGAGCACCTTATTAAAAGCTGCATGCTCTAATTTTAGAAAGAAAATACATTTTGTACAAGCTGCGCTGGATTTTACGCCGCAGGTGTCCCACGTTGCAATATGAGACTCAGAAAGATATTACACGTCAGGATTTTTTAACTTTTAATTTAAAAGGTAACATAAACAAATATTATTGCAAATGCTTTTTATTTTAACTCTAACACGGCTACCTTTAAATAAACATACGTATCCGAAACACAAAATGCTGGAACGGCGAAGCTTTCCGAACGCACCACTGCACCCGAGCCACACCCCGAGGTGCTGCGCCATCACATTCGTGTTGCTGTTGCACCGAAGCAGCACAAATACTAGACCACACACCGACCATCTGCACACGGTTCACAGAAACAGCAGATCTGCTCTCTGTTTTTTTTGTTTTCCTTTTTACAAATTATACTAAATAATAAAGAAAGGAAATCTAAGCCTGTGATCCACAGGACGATGTGAGGTTCCCAGGTTCAGGTGACGTTTCTGAGACGTCCAGAGGAAGAGGAGGTGAAGCAACAATGTTTGCTTGATTTCTACTCTTTTGGCAAAGTTTTGACTAGATTTAACTGTTTAACCCGCAGTCTTAGCATAGCATTCAGGAAACACGAGGCAGATGTCACGGTCGGCCCGTCGGGTCTTCAGTTCAGGAAACCACATAAAAAAAGTTATCCTAGAACTAGAACTGCACTCGGGTAAAAAGCTCAGGCAGGGGTAAAACTCCACTTATTGGTTTTTAGCGAGCTTCGCTGCGTAGTCACAGCTTATAGAAAGAGCTGCTGACCAATAAGATTTAGGTTTAGGACGGACATGTTCCCTCCACAGACTCGCAGAGATGTGGGCTACTTACAAGATATTTTGACACAAAATACCTTCTTGCTTATCCACAATGCTGTTAACAAACACGGTTAGATAATAAAACAATCCAGTATTTTTAATTTAAAAGCAAATCTCCAGGTATGCACGGCGCCACTGGATTTAAGCGAACTACTGATCAGTTTGATTGGTCTGCTGGTGCACCGCATTACTGGCCGCAGAGCTCAGCAGGTGGTAGAGGGTCGACTAGTCGATTCTTTTCTCTGCAATGACTTTTTTCTGGGCCAGTCGACTAGTCGCAATCACGTGGCAAAACAGATTTTCCCAGGAAATGAAAGAAGGTGAAATAGGTGAGTTCATCAGGAAGCTCAAATTGTATATAAATGTAAATAATTTAACAAAGACAAACTGTAAATTACAGCATAGGCTACCGCAATAGAGGCGCGGCGCGGCGGTTAGCGCATAGAGACTTTTTGTAAAACACTTTGAGCTGCTCAGATAAACTTAACTTTATCCAAAAAACATTTCTTAGTAAAAACAGAAAATGTGCAGCATTTTGCCTAAGCATGATCCTGTTGCTCTGAGAGGAAACGCACTGCGTCTCTGTTGCAAAGGAACAAGAGAATCAATAAAACTCCTGGTTCAGTCTGATAGAATTAACCTTTAATCGGAGATATTGATCGTCTAATGGACCAGATAAGCTGGCGGCCTCATGCTGGGGCAGGAAGGGTTAAAAGCATCAGCTGTGTAGTTTGTGGTAGTTTGTTGCTCCAGCTGTGTGTAACTCCAGGAATGTTTCAGTTAAGCTTCCTCTGTTCAACGTGCTCACCTTGATGCTAAGTGATTAGCCTCTCCAGCAGCTGCTTGTTTACTCTGGTCACCAATGTCGCATGGCTGCAGGTTGGCGCAGAGAGCATCTGCTCGTCACATGACACCTTGGCATTCGGCGGCGTGATTAATGGCAGGATTAATCTGCAGCAGAGAGAATTCATTTCATGACTGACATCAGAAGGCGTCAGTCATGATTCCCACATGCAGAATCATCTCAGGTTTAGTTTTCCTCCAAGCTGAGCCAATTTGTTCAGGTTGTGGAGAAACGCTCAGGAAGGCGGTAAATAGTTAATGCAGCAATGAATTCTGTCATCCCTGGAAACCTGCATCATGTTGCATTCTGAACACGCAACAAAACGCTGTTATCGATAGTATTTATCAATATTATGCAGGGTCGGTACAGGTGATGATTTTGTGTGTGTGTGTGTGTGTGTGTGTGTGTGTGTGTGTCTCAGGCCCTGTCTGGAGAGATGAGCCCCTTCCTGTGCAGCGGCAGCCACCAGGCGCAGCGGGACTGCCAGCCCAGCGCTCTGCACTGCTTCGTGGAGGCCATGTCCCAGTGCGTGCCCCCCATCCCCATCCGGCCCTGTGTGCTCAAGTACCTGGGGAAGACGCACAACCTGTGGCTGCGCTCCACCCTCATGCTGGAGCAGCAGGCCTTCGAGAAGGGCCTCAGTCTGCACAGCAAGCCCAAGCAGAGCGCCGACTTCTACGAGCAGGAGAGCATCACACCGCCTCAGCAGGTAGGCTGGTGTTAACCTCTGTGCCAGAGGTGGTTCTGGTTCTGGTTGGTTCTGGGCTCACGGCTCTGCTCCCTGCAGGAGATTCTGGACTCGCTGGCGGAGCTTTACTCGCTGCTGCAGGAGGAGGACATGTGGGCTGGACTCTGGCAGAAGAGATGCAAGTTTCCTGAGACGGCGACGGCCATCGCCTACGAGCAGCACGGCTTCTTCGAGCAGGTCAGGAACATGGAGTCCGCTTAATCCGCTTAGTCCGGTAAATCCTGTTAATCCGCTTAGTCCGGTTAATCCGCTTAGTCCGCTTAATCCGCTTAGTCCGCTTAATCCGGTTAGT
>NW_006800432.1:111536-112895 GCF_000485575.1 Poecilia formosa | reverse complement strand
TCCGGTTAGTCCGCTTAATCCGGTTAGTCCGCTTAATCCGGTTAGTCCGGTTAGTCCGGTTAGTCCGCTTAATCCGGTTAGTCCGCTTAGTCCGGTTAGTCCGGTTAGTCCGGTTAGTCTAAATCAGAGTTCCTGAACTTTTCTCCACATGTGAATATTTTGCTGCAGCCTGGCGCTAACCCAGCCAGCTAACCTCAGCGTGGGGCGTTCACTGAGACGCAAAGCGTGGGATTTGAGAGCGCCGGTTTCTCTGGATTAATCGTGTGGTTTATGGATTTTCCTGGCAAACCTTTCAGTAGATGTCGTCCATTTTGTTGTTGTCATGGAAACCTCTGAGTGTGTCTGTAAGCGCCTCCATGTTGCCCAGGCCCAGGAGAGCTACGAGAAGGCCATGGAGAAGGCCAGGAAGGAGCATGAGCGCAGCAACGTGTCTCCAGCCATCTTCCCTGAGTACCAGCTGTGGGAGGATCACTGGATCCGGTAACGTTTCTGCCAGCAGCTCTTCAGACGCGCCTCAGGAAATATTCACACCCGGAAGTTTGATTCAGAAAAACAAACATTTAATGACAAACTGATTTCTGCAGAATAATGATTCACTGATGCTGACTGATGCACTTTTTTATTTAATTACAAAATCATTACTTTGTAGAAATAATTTTTTTGTGAAAAGTCTGCTGATGAAAGGGGGTGAGTAGTTTCTGAAGGTGCGTGATAAGCCGCTCTGTGGCCAGCAGGACTATAAATGGACCAGCAGTTTAACTGGTTCTAATGTTTGTTTCTGTGCAGCTGCTCCAAGGAGCTGAACCAGTGGGAGCCGCTGACCGAGTACGGCCAGTCCAAAGGCCACTGCAACCCCTACCTGGTGCTGGAATGCGCCTGGAGGGTCTCCAACTGGAGCGCCATGAAGGAGGCGCTGGTCCAGGTGAGCAGCAGGTCGCCATGTCGCCTCCTGTGGGAAACCCTGAAGATAAGTGCAGGGGCTGTGACTTCTCCTTTTTATTATCTCCAAATTCCTTTTTTCCATTTTCGCCAAGTTTATTAGCCAAAAGAAACTCAAGAGTTTCATGTCCAGCTGGAAAAAGTCACTGAATTCTGTGAAAATCTGGGATTTAATATGGATTCTGGTTTGTTAGCTTCAGTGTTTCCATGGCGATCGCAGGGCGCTAGCAGCATTAGCTTACCTCTGTGTTTTATTGCCTCTCTGGTTTCCGCTGAAAATTAAACCCAGAACAGCGTTAATGGAAGCAACCTGAAGCAACCAGCACCGTCCCGCCAGAGGGAAACATCAGCTTCCTCCCACCTGCCCCACATCCGCCTGCCCCCCATCCCCCTGCCCCCCATCCCCCTGCCCCCCATCCC
>NW_006800432.1:109787-110998 GCF_000485575.1 Poecilia formosa | reverse complement strand
CCACCTGCCCCCAGCCCTCCTCCCGGTCCAGGTTGTAGCGGCTGACATTCCCAGCAGCAGCTGCAGTAACGACTGGAGCGTCTGCTGCAGGTTGATTAGTTTTTACGGCGGAGGAGCAGGAAGCCGCCGCCGCTCGGTCTGGACTTCCTGCTTTCCATCAGAGCAGCCTGCGGATAATGGCGGAGCAGCGGCGCTCTGACTGATTGTTGTGAACACAAGAGGATCCTCACCTGAGCTTACCTGGTCCCAATAAAACAGGAAGAGCTTTGTGCTGAAATATCTTCAGCTTTTTGTAATTGGTTTTGCAGGAAAGTGAGAAACGAACTGAAATGAAGCTCATATGTAATTCTGACCCGACGTTCAGGTCAGCTGCTAGAGCCTGCTGGCGGTTCTGGAGGAACCGGTCTGTTTCTGTAGCACTTCCATTTTGGTTCGTTGGGTTTTACTCAGAAGTGTTTCTGAACAGCTTGGTTTAACATGTGTGACCTCTGACCCCAGGTGGAGCTGAGCTGCCCCAAGGAGATGGCCTGGAAGGTGAACATGCACCGCGGCTACCTGGCCATCTGCAACCCGGAGGAGCAGCAGCTCAACTTCATCGAGAGGCTGGTGGAGATGGCCTCCAGCCTGGCCATTCGGGAGTGGAGGCGGCTGCCGCACATCGTGTCCCACGTCCACACGCCACTGCTGCAGGTCAGAGTTCACCCGGAGGTCAGGCTGCAGCAGAAAGCAGCTCTGACAACCTCAGTCTTCTTCTTGCATGGAAACAAAGAGCAGCTGGAGAGAATCAGCTTCCTGTTTCCACCAGCTCTGCTCTGGGTGGGGGAAACTACGGGGGTACAGGGTGTGTAATTACCCCCCTGCCATCAGATAGTGTGTGATTAAGTAGCTGCAGCAGAATCACATTTCCGATGATGGATGGAGGCTCTGAGTGAAGGTCAGCATCAGCGGGGTTCTGGTCCGGTCCGGTTTCTCTCAGAACCGGGACTGGACTGGTGGGAGGTTCTGATATTTCCCTCCATCCTTCTTTGTGTTTCTCACTCTCAGCCATTGGTGACTTCTGCCGGCTGTCCTGTCGCTAACGCTGCTGGTTGCTGTGCAGGCGGCGCAGCAGATCATCGAGCTGCAGGAAGCGGCGCAGATCAATGCCGGGCTGCAGCCCAGCAACCTGGGCCGCAACACCAGTCTGCACGACATGAAGACAGTGGTGAAGA
>NW_006800432.1:97990-109199 GCF_000485575.1 Poecilia formosa | reverse complement strand
CTGCCGGCGGTGTGGTCCTGTCGCTAACGCTGCCGGCGGTCCTGTCGCTAACGCTGCCGGCGGTGTGGTCCTGTCGCTAACGCTGCCGGTTGCTGTGCAGGCGGCGCAGCAGATCATCGAGCTGCAGGAAGCGGCGCAGATCAATGCCGGGCTGCAGCCCAGCAACCTGGGCCGCAACACCAGTCTGCACGACATGAAGACAGTGGTGAAGACGTGGAGGAACCGGCTGCCCATCGTCTCTGACGACCTGTCCCACTGGAGCAGCATCTTCATGTGGCGACAGCACCACTACCAGGGTGAGAGGGGATCATTACTGTAGCTAATTATGTGTTAGCATGCTAGCGTTCACCACAAACACAGATGAAAAACATCCATCCATTTTCTAACTCCTTGTCCCTAAGGGGTCAGGAGCTGCTGCTGCCTCTCCAGCAAACGTTTCAGGTGAGAGGTCGGGTCACCTGGACGGGTCACCAGTCAGGTCACCTGGATGGGTCACCTGGACGGGTCACCAGTCGGGTCACCTGGACGGGTCACCAGTCAGGTCACCTGGACGGGTCACCTGGACGGGTCACCAGTCAGGTCACCTGGACGGGTCACCTGGTTGGGTCACCTGGACGGGTCACCTGGATGGGTCACCAGTCAGGTCACCTGGATGGGTCACCTGTCGGGTCACCTGGACGGGTCACCTGGACGGGTCACCCGTCGGGTCACCTGGACGGGTCACCAGTCTGTCTCAGGGCAACACACAGTCACACCAGGGAGAATTTAGAGACCAATTAACCTGACAGTCGTGTTTCTGGACTGAAGCTGGAGAGAACCCACCATGCACAGGGAGAACATGCAGACTCCATGCAGAAAGACCCGGGAATCGAACCAGAACCTTCTGCTGCAAGGCAGCAGCTCTACCTGCTGCACTGCTGTGCAGCCCCCAGATGAAAAACATTTGTATTTAAAACAGGCTTGTTTCAGGACCACTCTGACTGAACCAGGTGTGTTTATCACTTAGCTGCTCACAGGAACTGAATTTAATCACATTTTTTAATTTATTGATATTTATTGCTGCTATTATGGAACAATTACTGTAGAAAATAGTAAAAATGTTTTACATTATTTTGTCCAGTTTGGGTTTTTTTTAAACGTTATTGGAATTTATTGAAACAAAGATTGAGAATTATTTTACAATAAATTCCCACTGCTAGCAGTCGCTGCTTTCCTTAGCGTTGCCATGGTAACATAGACACACCCTGAGAGATGGCTGCTTGGTGGCAGGAAGGGTCGACTTTAAAAGGCTGCGAAGAGATCAGGGCAACGCACACACAGTAACGATGCATTCAGGGACCCCGGGTCTCCGGAGCGTTCTCTTGACCGCTGTCTCTCTGCAGCCATAGTGACGGCGTACGAGACGAACACGCAGCACGACCCCAACAACAACAACGCCATGCTGGGCGTCCACGCCTCGGCGTCCGCCATCATCCAGTACGGGAAGATCGCCAGGAAGCAGGTAGGCTCAGGCTCCGCCCACACAGGAAGACTGACTGGGTTCTGGGGACAGGAGAAGTGGAAGCAGTTAGCGTTTCGCCTTCAGTGGAAACTCAGATGAAGAGTCCGGAGCAGTTTGGACCAGACCTCCACCCCTTCAGAACCGCTGAAGGGGTTCTGAAGGGGTGGAGCCATTGTCGGGTTTCCTTTGGGAACTTTTTACCCAGAAGCCCAAGATGACTTGTACAGGAAGTGGAGGCAGTGCGCCACCAATGAACTTCCTGCCTGAATCGCATCTTGAACATGGAAGAGTTCCTGGTCAGAGGAACGATGGATAAGGCTGTAAAAATATACTCCAGGTAATACAGGAACTGCTTGGTTCTTGGCACTTGTTCCCCAGGGGAAGCTTATTAGCAACACACCGCCTCCAACATAATCCAACAATATGAACTGATATGTTTCCTCTCTGACTCTGGATTTAAACTCTGTGTAGTAGACACTGACTGCTTCCAACCCTCAGCTGAACCCCAGTTCAAAGCATTCGCTCTGTCCCTATAAGCGCTTCCTGTTGTGGGCTGATCACTTCCTGTCTCCTCAGGGTCTGGTGAACGTGGCTCTGGACATCCTGAGCCGCATCCACACCATCCCCACCGTTCCCATCGTCGACTGCTTCCAGAAGATCCGGCAGCAGGTCAAATGCTACCTGCAGCTAGCCGGAGTCATGGGCAAGAATGAATGCATGCAGGTAACGCTAGTGCAGGAGATGCAGGCAACGCTAGCGCCACAGCTCCAGCTCTCATGAAGAGTCACTCGACATTGTTGGGTATCTAAATTAAAAATTGCATGCAAGGCCCCCTGGTGCTTCCTCTTAGCTGTCCAAACAGTTGCCTGCACTAAATACTCAGAAAATACCACAAAGTAGAAAATTGCAGCAGGATGAGAGTTGAGGGCGAGAATTTCATTAGCTTGAAGATCACTGCAGAAATCTCCAGAGCTTTTCCTATTTATTCTCTGCCGAGACACAGACCGCATCTAAAACAGTTTAGAGCAGAATGAGCTGCCGTCGGCCATGAACAAGCTGAAACTGGAACATCTTTCATTTTTTTATTGAACTTTCAAAATGCTCCCTAAATCTGGGACATTTTGACTAGATTAATTATTCCAGATATCAGTAGCGTGATTCTGACCAGTCAGAACAAACAGTGAAATGTCTCAGATTTACTTTATAACTAGTTTGTAACTTAAATCTGTTTCAGATCGTCAGTAATTCAGTGCAGATGCCTCCAAACAGCTGGATGACAAATCTGCAATTAGAGAAATCTGAATGAACCAGTCTGAGGTGTCTGGGCTGTCCAGCAGCTGATTCAATGTGAAACTGCCTGCCGTAGGGGTGGCAGCAGGTCGTAGCAGAGACGCATCAGCGCGGCGGCTGCTGTTGAGCCGCACAGCGCTCTGATTAATGGCGCCTTCGCCTCGCCACTAGTCATTAGCAGAGCCAGCAGACATCGTTCCCTCTGCATGTCCTCCTGCACTGCGCCTCGTTTGTCACGCCGCCGCATGGAGACACCTAATCAGAGGCGCTCTGTAATGGAAGTGCAGCTTCCTGTCCACCTTCCCTCCAACGAACAGAGCTGCTCCGCTCTTATCTGCAGAGCAATAATCAGAGTCTCTCCGCTTCTGCTCTCAGGGCCTGGAGGTGATCGAGTCGACCAACCTCAAGTATTTCACCAAGGAGATGACCGCCGAGTTCTACGCTCTCAAGGGCATGTTCCTGGCCCAGATCAACAAGTACGTCGGCTCCTCTTACTTCCTGTTTTCACTGTTTGATACATCTCAGCTAACCTGTTAGCTTTCAGCTGAGCAGCAGCTCCTCTTCCTGCAGCTTGGCTCCACCCTCTAGCCCTGTTCCTGAAGTTCTCTCTCCATTTTTGAACTTTTGTGAAGCTCGTGTCCACCTTGGTTTTCTTCCTGGGAATTCAGTAAAAACCCAGTGGAATCCCTTTTGTTCCTGTAGCTTCTCCTTTGTTTCAGTAATGTTCCTGTACCATCTCCATGGTGACCAGGGGTGAAAGGAGTTTTAAATTCTTGGGGGTACTAAGACAAATGTGTGTCATATGTATATCAGTGACGTGCAGTCAGGGTAGGCCATCATGGAAAAATAATATATAATAATAAAACCATTTATATTGCTATTTTCACCCTGTGGTTTGAACTATAAAGTATCTATTTTTTACTTAGCTTAACTAATTCTGATTAGTTTTTCTTCAAAATCGCTGAATTTTCGCATTTTCCCATTCAAATGCTCAGAAGCGAAGCCGGTGAGGCAGCAGGAAGCTGAGCCTCAACATTTAACATATGGACTGATTTTCCGTAAATTAGCTTATGTATATAATGTACAGTGTTTTTTGTCACCAACTGTGTGTGTATCGTGTTTTGTGTGCGGAGGAGCGATCAGAAACGGCAGAAAACAGACTCCAGGGGAGGCAGGCAGTTCTCCTGCCTCATGGCAGGGGGCGCTCATGATCCCAGATATTGTGACTCCACAACTGCAGAGTAAGACACAGTCAGCTAGCCATGGAGCTAGCCATGGAGCTAGCCATGGAGCTAGCCATGGAGCTAGCCATGGAGCTAGCCATGGAGCTAGCCATGGAGCTAGCCATGGAGCTAGCCATGGAGCCAGCCATGGAGCTAGCTAGCCATGGAGCTAGCCATGGAGCTAGCCATGGAGCCAGCCATGGAGCTAGCCATGGAGCTAGCCATGGAGCTAGCCATGGAGCTAGCCATGGAGCCAGCCATGGAGCTAGCCATGGAGCCAGCCATGGAGCTAGCTAGCCATGGAGCCAGCCATGGAGCTAGCTAGCCATGGAGCTAGCCATGGAGCTAGCCATGGAGCTAGCCATGGAGCTAGCTAGCCATGGAGCTAGCCATGGAGCTAGCTAGCCATGGAGCTAGCCATGGAGCTAGCCATGAAGCTAGCCATGGAGCTAGCCACACAGTAAATAAGTACAGCGAATTATTTTCTCCTCTCTTCAGACGTCAACATGAAAGTCTACATTTTTTCTGTGCGCAAATTTCTTGAATGATTTTTGGTGTTAAATCCTAAACCATGAAGTGGCATTGTTGTCAGTTGCTATGGCAACGAGTCTGCATGCAGCGTGGAAAATACCTCTTTCCCTTTGCTGTGGATCATAGCACGAAATCAATACCTGCATTTCTAAGTTTCACTGAGTTAACGCGGCTATAGATGACATGTAAATGATTAGTCTTTTTGCCCTCCAGCGTTGTTTGTTCTGTACGTCCAATAACATGTGTGGTGTCTAAGTTATAAGTCAGAACCTCACCAGCAGTGAACCTCACCGCACGTCACTGGTATATATACACACTGTTGCTTCTTTCTGTGCTGATTAATTTTTTTGCGAAGCGATAAAAGCTGGTAGCTCTTGAATTGCTACAGAATAAAGCTGCATGTCCCTCAACCCACTGGCTGCAATGTTGAACCTTGAGACACCATGAGACCTAAATCCTGAACTTCATGGCATGGAGTGCATCCCAGTTTTCCATGTCTGGCATATAACCATTCATTTTAGCTTTTAAACTGGTTCTACTGATCCTGTGTCCAGACAGAGGGATAATCAGCAGCCCAGCATCATGACCTGTTTGTTCTGAAGATCCTGCAGCTTCATCTTCCCAACATGGCTCCTCCTCACCCTGACAGGAGGAACCACAGAGCTCTGTTCGTTAAAGCTCATCTTCTGGAGTTGGGATGTTTTTCCTCCAACAGGATCCAGAGGAATCACCTCAAACCAGATGTTGGACTGGATTTTATTTCATTTGTGAATGTTAGAGCCTCATTTTCAACAGTGGAGCTTTAAGGTTGGAAAAGGTTATTATTTTGGAGAAAATCTCATTAACATCAATATTTCCACTAAATAAGAGGCAAAAAAATATTTTGGCCCTAACAAACAGCCAATCAGAGGAGGACCTGCTGGTCTCAGCCTCCTGGCGGCGTTCAGTTTGTCACCTCATGCTGAGATCGACGTGTCGCCCCGCTGCTCTAGCAAAGAACAGCTCAGAAACAATATGAAATGGAAAAAAAGTTATTTATTAACTGATTAAGTCGTGTTTTAGATTGTTCTTGAAAAACTAATCACTCACGGCTGCACAGTGAACCGTTGATGTTTTACAGCTGACAGCCGCTCCTCTCTCAGGTACTGCGAACCCCGCTAAATCCTTTAGGGGTAGCGGTACCCGACCGTACCCCCCTTCTTCCACCCCTGATGGCGACATCAGGACGTCCCACGTAGTTACGAAATGGAGGACGACAGACAGCGCATTTGTTTTATTTTTTAAAATCTACATTGGGACATTGTAGATTGATTTTGAGTCTCAGGAAATGAGAAGCAGGATTCTAACTGGAGTCATCTTCTTTTTGGTACCTTTGTCATCTGGAAACTACACCCCATCAGATCATTGGCCCCGCCCCCTGCACCCTCCTTGGCTCCGCCTCCTCTGATCCTTGTCCCCTCTTGGCTCCCCCTGCAGGTCGGAGGAGGCCAACAAGGCGTTCTCGGCGGCCGTGCAGATGCACGACGTCCTGGTGAAGGCCTGGGCCATGTGGGGAGATTACCTGGAGAACATCTTCGTTAAAGACCGCCAGCTGCACCTGGGCGTCTCTGCCATCACCTGCTACCTGCATGCCTGCCGCCACCAGAACGAGAGCAAGTCCCGCAAGTACCTGGCCAAGGTGAGTGGGGGGGTCGTCAGGAGCCTCCATATCGAGGCACGGGTGCAGCAGTAGCAGTCTGTGTTCCTCCCTGCAGGTCCTCTGGCTGCTGAGCTTCGACGATAAGAACACGCTGGCGGATGCAGTGGATAAATATTGCATCGGCGTTCCTCCCATCCAATGGCTGGCCTGGATTCCTCAGCTGCTGACCTGCCTGGTGGGGTCAGAGGGCAAACCGCTGCTCAACCTCATCAGCCAGGTGAGACCTGAACATCTCCACCCCATCGCTGGGAGGAAATCAGTCTTCCTCATCTTCATCTCTCTCTGCTCTTCTTTCAGCTCCATTTGTTTTTAAATTATTTGTTGAAGAAATGAAGGTTAATATCACATCGAGCCGCGGGAACTGGGCCAGAAATTAAAGCCGGGACCAGTTAGCGCTGGCCAGTTAGCTTGGGCCAGTGAAGAATTATTATAAATTATCATTATTATAAACACAATTTAAAGATGCTGATCTTCAAAGCTGGCGATGACGAGCTGCCTTCCTCTCCTCAGAGCTGGAACCAACAGAACCATCAGTACCAGTAGAAGCTAACAATCCCAGCCTGGCTGTTAGCTTCTGGTGTTAGCAAACACAATCAGTTTTATAGTAATAAATTACTACTCTTCTTCTCACTGTGTTACTAATGATCAATAATCAATAACTGCACGTCCCTGAAACAGTGAAGCTTCTGGCTGTTGCTGGTTGGTCGGTTTATGCGCATAGCCCCGCCCCTTTATCTGATTGGTTGTCCGGTTTGCTTCCTGGATGAGATCCACTCTCTCCCCCCTCCCTGTCGGATTGCTGTCAAATAAAGGCAACTAGTGCCAAAAACATTTTACTAAAAGTCTACCGGAGTAATGTGGGGCAACGCGGCATGATGATCAGCGTCGCTCTGCGTGCTGAAGCTTCCAACCTGGCAGCTTTACGCTCTTCTAAAATACGTCTAACGTCTGGAAACAAAGTCCAAGCTTCACTCTGAGGGTCTGATAGAGGCGATCTCTGCCGCCGTCTGCATGTGGGTTCAGAGAGCCGCTGCTGATGGGCGGAGCATCGGGAGGAGGAGCAGCAGGAGGCGGCGCTGGGTTCAGCTGTAACCAAACGGATCCGGTCATGATTAGTCTGGTTGGAGAGGTTCCACTGTGGTCAGTGGGATCATTTAACTCCTAAATGTGCAGCTGTCCAGAGATCAGCAGCATCAGCCGGTGTTTGAAAGAAAGTCAGACCCGACTTTGTGCGACTTTTCAGACTTTTCTTCGCCGCTCAGGAAGAAGTCCAGGATAATGTTGTGTTTCTTATCCTTTTGATTCTGCATGATAGACTAGTAAAAGCTGGTTCTTGATCAATATTTACGGTGAATTTAGCTGATAAAGCCTCATTTGCGTCATTAAAACGTCACCGCGACTAGTCGACTTCGACTCGACTTTTATCATGTTGTAGTCGACCTTAAAAAATTGTTCAATCCCTAGAACCAGGCGATAGACTCAGTTTATCACCAGAATTTGCCTCGATTGTGATAAAAAATATGATAAAAAAACAAATTATTACAGTAAGTTTTATGAGGCTGCAGGATTATACCGCCACAAACACAAATTTCATTAAAAGTTGTATTTTAAACAGGCTTCTGCCGGGACGCCTCTGACTGAATGAAGGGAGATTTATTCGCTGAAGTTGCATTGAATCATATTTTCTATTCTGCTGATATTTGTTGTTTTTACGGAACAAACTGGAGAAGATGGTAAATATAATATTTAATATTATACTGTCAGTTTATTTAACATCAATACATCAATTTTATCATGACAACGAATCAAAATACTTCAGAAACTTTTCAAAATAAAGTTAAGCGCATGAATGAGGCGTAGCGCTCTCTCTCACTCTCCTGCTCACCGTTTATCTTCATCAGCGTCTTCCTCTCTGCTTTGAGGTCATGAGGGCAGTGTGTGACCTTTGACCCTGCTGTTCCCGCCAGGTCGGGCGCGTCTACCCTCAGGCCGTCTACTTCCCCATCCGGACGCTCTACCTGACCCTGAAGATCGAGCAGCGGGAGCGCTACAAGAGCGGTGAGTCGCCCCGACCTTTGACCCATTGGAAGACGAACCAGAGCCTAAAGAGGCTTTCAAAAGTATTCACACCCTGGCACTGGTTCCCATGGCAACCATAACCTGCAGGTGTTTAGGGTAAAATGTGACAGGAAGCCAATGGGGCCAGTGATGTTAGAACGGCCTAGTCAAAGTCCAGATCTCGGTCCACCACTGCCTCTGGACGTGATGTTGAAGATCTCAGATGTTCTCACAGGAACTAAACATTCCGCCACACTTTTCAGATTTGTCTTTAAATAAATAATCATGGATCAGTTTGGTTGCTGTTGCTCCGTTCTGTCCAGACCCGGCTGCGGTTCTGGTCCAGACCCGGATGTGGTTCTGCCATCAGGACTTCCTGTCTCTGTGTTTCAGATTCATCCGGCCAGCAGCAGCCCGGCTCGGTGGGGGCCCAGCCTCACTCGGGGGCGTCCGACCCGGGCCCCATCCGGGCCACGGCGCCGATGTGGCGCTGCAGCCGCATCATGCACATGCAGCGGGAGCTGCACCCGACGCTGCTGTCGTCTCTGGAGGGGATCGTGGACCAGATGGTTTGGTTCAGGGAGAACTGGCACGAGGAGGTGAGGCGACACCCACAGCTGGTTACCATGGTTACAGCCACCCACAGCTGGTTACCATGGTTACAGCCACCCACAGCTGGTTACCAGGGTTAACTACAGGGTCTGTCATTAACTAATGGCATTTTAAACCGTCCGTCCATCTCGTCCCAGCGAGGTGGGTCCGGCTGGACAGCATTCAGAACCACAAATCTACAAAATATTTCACATTTTCATTAAATTCTCTTTTTTCTGCCAAGTTATTGAATTAATATAATCAGATCTGAACATCAGAGATAAGTTCAACTCAGAGTTTCTCTCATCATTCATGGAGCTTCTTTAGAAATCTGGACGCTGGGTGTGCTGTGGTGTCGCAGGGGTTAAGCACAACCCACATATGGAGGCCTTAGTCCTCGACGTGGCTGTCACAGGTTCGATTCCCGACCTGGCGACCTTTGCTACATGTCTTCCCCGTTTCTCATTTCCCACTTTCCTGTCTGTTAACTATCAAATAACAGCAACTGGAGCCAATAAAACCTTTAAAAAAAAAAAATCTGGATGCTAACGTTAGCATTAGCTGCTACATGTTAGCATTCAGATGCTATTTTAGGCTAGCATGGCTTCTGATAGGCTAACTACTGTTAGCATCACTTGAACACAATAACAGTCTCTTCTATCGTCCAATCAGATCGTTTAGAAACAGAAACTAAGGGAGAGAATCGGCCTCCATCGCTGTTGTTAGCGAGGGTTAGGGTTACAGGCTTTAGCCTAATGCTAAAGCCTGTAAGCTTTAGCATCAAACTTACAGGCGGGGTTTGACTTCCAGGCACAACCTTAATATGTAAAAAAATACAAAGTGATTAATGCTGCTTATTGTTTGAACACGTTAAAATCTACATAATTAATCTAAATGAATGCATTAAAATCCATATTTCTAATATTTCCTCATCGCAGCTGAACATGTAAATTACCAGAGAAGTTGTTTCATGTTTTTCAACCGCCTCGTCTCTGCTGAATTCACTCTTCATCCTCACCTTCCTGTCAGTGAAACATGCTCCTGTCCAGCACTAATGGAGCAGCCGACGAAGGCCTAACCCTCCTCCTCCTCCTGCAGGTGCTGCGGCAGCTGCAGCAGGGCCTAGCTAAATGCTACTCTGTGGCGTTTGAGAAGAGCGGTGCCGTGTCGGACGCCAAGATCACGCCTCACACGCTGAACTTTGTGAAGAAGTTGGTGAGCACGTTCGGTGTGGGCCTGGAGAACGTGTCCAACGTGTCCACCATGTTCTCCAGCGCCGCTTCAGAGTCTCTGGCCCGCCGGGCCCAGGCCACTGCTCAGGACCCCGTTTTCCAGAAGATGAAGGGCCAGTTCACCACAGGTTGGCTCAGGCACACACCCGGAAGGCCTCTTCAGTAATTGTGGCATTTCTAGAGGAAACTAGTTTCTCTGGACTCATTTTTTATTTTTTGGGAGGGATATGAAAAAAATGCATGCCACACTTTTCGGATCTATATTGGAAAATCATTCGTCACGTTTCTGCAGCACCAGCCGGGGTTTTACTCCACCAGTTTGACTCAGATTCACCAGGAACTAAATCTGAATTTCCTCCTTTCTGGGACCAGAACCAGAACCAGAACCAGATGGTTTAGTTTCTCTGAGCAGCAGAAAGAAAAGCGTCTCAGATTCCCTGCTGTTGCTGCAGCTGCAGTGGAGCTGCGGCGCCTCTGAGGCTCCAGCCTGGTTCTGCTCTGCATGAGGGAACCAGACCACAGTTCACTGGGACCAGTTTAAACTGGTCCAGTTTAAACTGGTCCAGTTTAAACTGGACCAGTTCCAGATGTTTTATTTCTGCGAAGTTATTTTCCAGCTGGATGTGATTTCCTCCATTATCCACTAGAGGCAGCGCCGAGTCTTCAGGCAGTGGTTGCCATGGAGACGGCAGTTAGAGACGTTTTCTCAAACATCAAGTAATTCCAGTCAGTCAAAACGTAAATAAATAAAAGGTCAAAGGTCAGTAGCTTCCTGGTGAACCAAGCCAGTAGTCCACGGGCCTCGTGTATAAATCCGCAGTTTTCACGAAAACTTGGAGTAGGACAAATTTAGAAAAGTGCAGCGAACAAAAAAATCCAGATGTATGAAGCCATGCTGCAATCAGACCTGCTCACCTTTCCTCTATAAATCCTGATTTGGGGGAATCGGAGCAGCTGCTGCTCCGCCTGTCGCCTCCATGAATACGTATTAATGTAAATTAGTATAAATACCTGGAAGTCTGCCGGCACGTGAAGCAGTAACCATGGCAACCATCCTGGCTAACAGCAGTATAAGCATCTATAA
>NW_006800432.1:94286-97107 GCF_000485575.1 Poecilia formosa | reverse complement strand
CCTGATCAGAACCGAACCTGGTGGATCCATCTGCTGATCAGCCTGTTTTCTCTCCAGTCAGAATGAAATGAGCCTCAGATGCTTTCAGACGATGAGTTACATCTTCATGAGACAAACTGAGGAAGTTATTATTCACGTCAGAGTGAAGTTTTACCTTCCTTTAGTTTCTTTATTTTTCAGGTTATTGTCTCAGGATAAATGTGGTTCAGTTTCATCGTTTAAACAATAAAATATTAAAATCATGAACAGACATCAGGTTTGATTCCTGGTCTAAATAACTGAATGTAATCAGGTTTCTGTGGATTTATGTGACTCTTTATAGTTTATTACTGTCCACAGATAAAGTTTGTGTTACTGCTGCACATTTTCACGCCAGGGAAAAAGTGTGTGTATATTTACGCCACCTTTGATGCAAAGTTCATTTTTATTTTTGCTGATTTGTGTGTAAAATATGGCGCCGAACATTTTTTGTGCGCATGAACGCTTTATACATGAGGCCTGTTCCCTAACGTCAGGAGTTTGACATTAAGGCTGTAAAATGTTGCTTTGCTGCCGTTCTGCAGCATCGTGACTCTGAGGACTTAGTTTCCTCTCCTGCTCAGCGCTGAGCCATCGCCGCCTGACGGTTATAGTTCAGCTGCAGCTTTGTGACGGTGTGGAGCAGGACAGCTGGCGGGCGCAGAGCGGGAACTGTGGCTGTTTTAAAGTGGGGTGGGAAACTTTTCCAGGTTTCATGGATCCACAGGAGAAGCTGAGCAGGAATCATCCTGAAACAGATTCAGTAGATTCCCTCCAACTGTCTCCGACTGTGATGATCAGTTCTTTACAAGCTTCCACCTCATTTTTGTCTCTGTTTCTGCCCAGATTTGGATGAATATTAAAATGAAAAGCTTTCTTCCTCTCACAGACTTTGACTTCAGCATTCCCGGCTCCATGAAGCTCCACAACCTGATCTCCAAGCTGAAGAAGTGGATCAAGATCCTGGAGGCCAAAACCAAGCAGCTTCCCAAGTTCTTCCTCATCGAGGAGAAATGTCGCTTCCTCAGCAACTTCTCTGCTCAGACCGCCGAAGTGGAAATCCCCGGAGAGTTCCTGATGCCCAAACCGACGCACTACTACATCAAGATCGCCAGGTAGGCGCCGTTCCCTGCACACAGCTGAGGAGTGGCGACCCGTCCCTCCGTCACGCCTGCGCCTCCTCTGCAGGTTCATGCCCCGCGTGGAAATCGTCCAGAAGCACAACACGGCCGCCCGCCGCCTCTACATCCGCGGCCACAACGGGAAGATCTACCCGTACCTGGTGATGAACGACGCCTGCCTGACCGAGTCGCGCCGCGAGGAGAGGGTGCTGCAGCTACTTCGGCTGCTCAACCCCTGCCTGGAGAAGAGGAAGGAGACCACCAAGAGGCACCTCTTCTTCACCGGTACGACCTCTGACCTCTTCAGCCTTTGTAGAGCCTGCTTCCTGCAGGGCTCCAGTTCTTTCCAGAGTTCCAGTCTTTAGTTTTTTCCTCGCAGTCTCTCTGTGTTTCCTCACTTCCTGTTTCCTCCTCAGTTCCGCGAGTGGTTGCGGTTTCGCCTCAGATGCGTCTGGTGGAGGACAACCCGTCCTCGCTGTCTCTGGTGGAGATCTACAAGCAGCGCTGCGCCAAGAAAGGCATCGAGCACGACAATCCCATTTCACGCTACTATGACCGCCTGGCGACGGTGCAGGCCAGAGGAACGCAGGCCAGCCACCAGGTAGCAGAACCCGGCCTGCGGGTCGGCGCCACGTCGAGCTAACTGATCCATGGAAGCAGTTTGGTCAGCCGGTATGTAAAGTTGTGAGCCGGCTAAGCGGCGGTGCTGTTGCCTGCAGGTGCTGAGGGACATCCTGAAGGAGGTGCAAGGCAACATGGTTCCCCGCAGCATGCTGAAGGAGTGGGCCCTGCACACCTTCCCCAACGCCACCGACTACTGGACCTTCCGCAAGATGTTCACCATCCAGCTGGCGCTGATCGGCCTGGCCGAGTTCATGCTGCACCTGAACCGCCTCAACCCGGAGATGCTGCAGATCGCCCAGGTAGGACGCTGCCGCACCGTCTGGGAGCGCCTGACTGGACCGTCCTGCAGGTCACCTTATCTACACCTCCGTGGTGCGTTCAGGGCCCAATCTGCACCTCCGTGGTGCGTTCAGGGCCCAATCTGCACCTCCGTGGTGCGTTCAGGGCCCAATCTGCATCTGTGTGTGTGTGTGTGTTAGTGTGCGTTTGTCACCTGGCCTCAGCTCCCCCGCTGACCTCTACCCTCTGCCTCCGTTTCCTAGGATACGGGGAAGCTGAACGTCTCCTACTTCCGCTTCGACATCAACGACGCCACCGGCGACCTGGACGCCAACCGGCCGGTTCCGTTCCGCCTGACACCAAACATCTCCGAGTTCCTGACCACCATCGGCGTCTCTGGGCCGCTCACCGCCTCCATGATCGCCGTGGCGCGGTGCTTCGCCCAGCCCAACTTCAAGGTACCAGAACCGGGCCGGGGTCATCTCTGGGTCGCAGCTTCAGCCTTCAGGCTTTCTACACTTTGACTGGGACGTCATGTGACGCAGCGACGCAGACCGAAAAGTATTCTGCCCCTTTTACTCTGAAGCCCCTAAACCATGAATGAGCAGAGAAGATCTGAGCGGAGCAACGGAGGCTGACAATGAAACTGTCCTGCATGTTTCCCCTTAAGACGTTCAGGACCAGATTCACCTCTGGCATGTTTGATACATCTGAAAGTGGAAGAAATTTCTTCCCAGTGCCTCCCAGTGTCTCCCAATGCCTCCCAGTGTCTCCCAGTG
>NW_006800432.1:88573-93898 GCF_000485575.1 Poecilia formosa | reverse complement strand
ATGCCTCCCAGTGTCTCCCAATGCCTCCCAGTGTCTCCCAATGCCTCCCAGTGTCTCCCAATGTCTCCCAGTGCCTCCCCGTGCCTCCCAGTTCCTCCACCTCCCAGTAACAGATGTTGTCTCATGTCCACCTTGGACAGGTTAGACGCATTTTTACAGATAGACTGAACCAGCAGGGTCTCAGCAGGGGGTCTAGTGACGTTTAGTCTTCCCGGCATCCCACTCGGTTTGGGTCCAGCAGCCAGAAAGTTCTGACTGCCCAGCATGGTCCGAACATGGGTTCTGGTTGGACCGTCCAGACGGTCTAAACCAGAACCAGAAGGTTCTGGTTTAGACCGTCCTGAGGTTCTGACCCGTCTCTTTGCTCTGTCCCAGGTGGACGGCGTCCTGAAGGCGGTGCTTCGGGACGAGATCATAGCGTGGCACAAGAAGACCCAGGAGGACACGTCGGTCCCGCTGTCCCCGGCCGGCCAGCCGGAGAACATGGACTCCCAGCAGCTGGTGTCGCTGGTCCAGAAGGCGGTCACCGCCATCATGACCCGCCTCCACAACCTGGCCCAGTTCGAGGGCGGGGAGAGCAAGGTCAACACGCTGGTGGCTGCAGCCAACAGCCTGGACAACCTGTGTCGCATGGACCCGGCGTGGCACCCCTGGCTCTGAGACCGGGACCGGGTCGGTTCTGATGGGGACGGGTCTCTGGAGCTGAAGCTCGGCCCACCTTTTAATTTCAGACTGGAGTTGATCAGGTCAGAACCACAGGTCCATTGGGGCCCCTGGTTCCGTCTGCAGAGATTCTCTTTCTGCCTCTGGATCCCAGGCAGAACCAACCAGAACCAGAACCACTGCAGGAAATTCCTCTTTGTTTTTATGCCCATCAAGGAGTCAAATATTGTAAAATGTGTATTTTTACTTCCTGTTGAATGAGGAATATTTTAGGGTCAAAGGTCACCGGGAGCCGACTCTTCATGCTGATGATGAGGAGGAATCGTTCGTCTCCAGCTGCTTGTGTTTCTTTGGTCTCCTGTACAGAAGCAACTTGTTGGAATAAAATGCCATTTTTATCATTAACAAGTCCAGAGTTTCTGATTGTTGGGTTCTGATCGGTTCCTCTGGGGTCCAGAACATCTCGGATCTGGTGAAGTTCTGTTGTTCTCCATATTTGCTCCTACGGCCCAAAGTGGTTCTGCTTCAGAACCTTCTGGTCTCCTTGCTTCCCGCCAGCGGCCCGGCCTGTAAACTGCGGTTCTGGCTCTGCTTGTTTACACTCTGCTGCGGTTCTGCTGAGGGTCGGCCCGGTTTCTCTCAACTGGAAATATATGTGAAGTTCTGTTTGGTTCCGTGTGAGTACAGTCTTATCGGGTTTTCAGATCCAGTTCTGTTCAGCTGAACTACACCACATCATTAGAATCTGCTTCAATCGGACCGGACCGGATCACCACTCAGAACCAACATGGCTGTTGCTGAGTCACTTACTGCCAGGTAAACATGAGGAGAACCAGAACAGAACCAGGTTCTGCTGCACAGAGGAACTTCAGACCTGATTGACCTGAAAATTTCTGCTGATTGTTTTGAAACATTTTGGTCCAAAAGTTTAGATTTAAAAATCCACCGAGCTGACTGGAATAAACGCTTTAATTAAGTTTAATTAGTAAAGTAATACTTTGCTTCAAACTGCGCTATTTAGCAGGACGCAAATATTTACTGACCAGGCTAAAGATTTACTAGCTAGGCGGTTACCGGAAGTGGACTATCAAAACAAAAGCTGGATTTTTCGAAACGCTTTCTAAACTCCTACTTTCGAATCGCTTTATGTCACTGCTTCCTCTTTTCTTGGAGAACATTGCAGGTTAAAAGAAAAACTTGTTTAAAGGCAATATTAAGTTTATTCCCTCACACAATTTAATAAATAACATAATGAGCTTATACTGTTTTACCAGATAATACAGATCAACACAGATCGAATTCATAGTGAGTGAATCAGGCCTGCAAAGAAGATAAATACAGATGTTTTCCTCCGGATCGACAGCAACAGATGAAGGATTCCGTCTGGACCCCGCTTTTGTTTTGACGGTCCATTTCCGCTTGTCGGTAAGCGATCAATATTTAGCTGGTTCAAAGCTAAATATTAGGTTGCTTACGAAATATTTAGTTTGTTCTGAGCTAGTTCGTAAGCTAAGTATTAAGCTAGCTTGGAGCTAAATATTTATCTCCAAACTAAATTTTAGACATTTAGCTTAAAACTAACCAGTTAGTTTGTAAACTGACATTTACAAATGAATGAATAACATGAAAATATGTCTGATGAATAAACTGTCATGTTTTTTTCTTATGACAGGCTAAGCCCAAATTATTGCTGCTAATTTTTGACTAACTCTTCAAACGTCTCCCCATGTGGATGCATAAACTCCCAGAGTCGCTCTCACCAGTCAGATTTTGCTCCGACTCCCTGGATAACTTCCACTGATAATTATGGGATGTCTATATCTACAGCACAGCTGCGTCTCAACAGAGCGAACAGCCTTTACTGGCTTTCCTGTTGAGAAAACATGATTGTGTTCATTTATGTACATTAGCAGCGGAGTCTAATGGTTTCTGCTCCCATGAGTTCTGATGATGCTGATTTGATGGAAATCAAAGCAAAAGCTAGGAGCAGTTCTGCTTCCAGACTGATCCTCAGCCGTCTCTGACAGGACCTCCGCCCTCCTCCACCTTCCCACCGCCCGTCCGCTCCTGCTGTCGGAACGCATTAGCATGCTGCTAACAGGCCCCCCAGGCCTGTCCGGGTAATGAGGTGGAAAGACGAGAGGGTGGAGCTCCTCGTGTTCAGGGAAAGTGTAGCAGCATAAAGGGTCATAAAGGTGTTCCAGTTATGGTCAGAAATTGAGGAGAAAATTCAGAGTTTTCTTATTTTATGGAGATAAATTTAGATTGGCTGCAAACAGCTGAGAGGCTGATCAACAGCAGCTCATGGAGACGAAACGAGGCTCCACTTCAAAATAAAAACCTGAAAATGAGAAGGAACTTCAAAGCGTCTCTTCCAACGATCTCATCTGACTCCAACATCCCTCTGTCACAGCGACAGGCTTCAGTCAGAGGCCTCTGTAGAGTTGTTGCAACACTCACTGCTACAGGAGAACCTTTCTGGAGCCACAACGAACTGCAGACCCGGTTCCTCCATCCGTTAGATCTGGGAGGTCTGATGGAGAACAGAACCAGAACCTGATCTGGACCTGATGGAGAACCAGCCGTTAGGCCCTGCCCCCGCCCAGCATTGACCTCTTAAAGCTGCAGTAACTTTTATAAAATGTTTTTGTTAATCTGTCTTCATGTTGTGACAGTTTGAGTCAGATAATCTGAACACATTTATCTCCAGCTGCTGTCTTAAGAAAAAACAACCAATCAGAGCAAGGAGGAGGGACTTAGCGCTGTCAATCATCTCCATGTGCTGCTGCTAAATGTGCTAACTGTAGAGAAACAACCTTCCGGTGCAGGACTGTCTGTGGCTATGCTAATTAGCATCCACTATAGGCTTTGCCGTGCTGATTCAGCTTTAGCGTAGCAGAGAGCAAGATGGAGGGTCTGAGCAGTGTTTACATGAAGCTGATTGACAGCAGGAAGATCTGCCTCCTGGCTCTGATTTGTTGTTCTGATCAGAGGAGCTGCATTTCTTCACAGATTATCTCCTGTTAAACTTTTACTTTAAAAAATATGTAAACTGCAGGTTTAAGGTCCATATCAGACGAAGACCTGATTCAGGTCAGTGAGCTGCTGGAACCGGACCGAACTGGACTGGACCGGACCGTACTGTAGCTCCAGCTGATGGACTCCAAGTATCCTCTAATAGATTCATGCTTGGTTCACTTGTCCTCCTCCTCCTCCTCTCTCAGGCAGCTGTCAAGGTGAGGCAGGTTTAACACGGTGAGGCTCCAATGCTCTTGTCCAATTTCACTTTAGAGTGAAGCTGGGCTGAACCTGCCAGTCCTGATATTACCAAACAAATTAAATCACGCACTCAGCCTCAGAGCAGGAAGAGGAGGAGGAAGAGGAGGAGTGCTGAGAATGCAGAGATGAAGAGCGCGGTGGGGATGTCGGAGCAGCTTCCTCATGAACTGCTGCAGCATATTAATGTAAATATTTGAATGTATTAGCATAGAGGTTAGCACACTGTCCCTCAGGTTGGATGTTTGACGACTTTTAAACCAACTGTTGCCATAAAATGTTTGGAGGAACTTCCTGTCCTGTTCATCAAACTTTAACATTAAGGCTTTGCTGTTAGCGAGTTTCACACCAAACCAGCTGGAAGGAGAAGAGGAGAGACGGTCTACTTAATATTTAGCGCTAGCTTCCTCTAACTTTTGCTTAGCAATGTAGCATTAGCTTCTGTTTTATTAACGTTAGCTTCTGTTTTTACCTGTTTGTTCTGCGGTTGCAGTATTTGTTGTTTTCAGTGTTTTTTTGTTTTATGTTTGTATGTTTTGGAGATTTCATCATTAATGTGTTTGCAGCTCGTTTGTACATGGCTGTCGGTCATCTTAAGGCTAGCCATTAGCTTCAACCTCCATAATGTCTAATATGATCTACAGTAAATAAACAGGAGAGTTTCCTACTGCAGATAAGATATTATCTGCTTAGTATTTCAACAGAAGCTCCCTATAAAACTCTTGTAACACTTTAAACACAGAAAAGTTCAACTAAGTGACGGATGTTTGTTTTTTTTAAACAGAGGAACAAATTCTCTCCATTTGCAACAATCAGAAAACATGTCAGAGTTTTTATTATTCCCAAACTTCATCACCTTCCTGTCTGACTGGACCAGATTATTTCACTGAAACCATCTCCGGGGTTACCGTATTTTCCGCACTATAAGGCGCATCGGATTATAAAGTGCATAGAATAGACGCTACAGTAGAGGCTGAAGTTACGTTATGTATCCACTAGATGGAGCTGCACTAAACGGAATGTCAACAAAACAATCCGACTCCGGTCGGTGAGGAGAGGCGTGGCTTGACGATGGCCACCCTTCTCGATTCGGACACAGCATGTTGGTGGAGAACGTGGTGCTAAATGACCTGCAGACGACCTGATTGTAGACGGTCGGTAGGTAGATGGGTCAGTCAAACTTTATTAACAAACCAGTGTAACCGGGTTCTGCTTCACTCCACTGTACCAGGCCAGCCCAAGTGACCCCTCCACTCTGCGTTGTGTAGTTTTAAAGAAGACAAGGAGTTTCTGGGTGATCTGCAGTTTATTTCCTGAATGAGAAAATATCGGGTTGGAATCAGCGCAACGGCTCAGCTTCAATCAGCTCACTGCAACAGAGCGTTA
>NW_006800432.1:84288-87138 GCF_000485575.1 Poecilia formosa | reverse complement strand
CCGTATTACACCAAGCACTGTAGCTAATATTAACTGGTATCTCGTACAGTAATGTTCTAATCACAAAATATACACAATAATATATCCATCTTACTTGTGACATGTTTGTGGAGTCCTCACATCAATAGTCCATCGATCAGAACAACAATATCCCTCAGTGCTGAGGCATCTTCTGCTGTTTTGGTTGAGCAAAGTAGGAGGGTATACCGCTCCAAGATGGCCGCCGTATTTCCTGCGCCGGAGTGGCCAATGCGGGGTCTACTCTTGTATTATGTCTATGGTTACACCAGCGTTCTGACAACTATCCCAGCATGCACCGCGCGCTTCTTCTACGGGCGAAAATGGAGTCGGCGACTGCTTACCGTAGTTGCTAGACCTGTTGTGGCTCTATATTGGTCCATATATAAGGCACACTGGATTATAAGACGCACTGTCGGCTTTTGAGGAAATTGAAGGCTTTTAGGTGCGCCTTATAGAGCGGAAAACATGGTAAATTAATTTCAGCAGCTGGAAAATCCCATAAATATAAAATAAGTCCAGTTATTAGCAGATGGAGCAGCAATGAAGGCTCAGCTGGTAGAAATCCCACATGAAAAAACCTCATAAATCTGTTGATTGAAATCATGTTGGCAAACCTGATGAATAAAGATGTGAGATTTAATTTAGTTCAAGTATTTTCAGGCTGAATGAATAAAAATCAGGTAGAAGAAAAAGAGGCTGAAGCATCGGGCTAACGGCTAACGGCTTCTTCCTGTAGGAAACGGGAGGAACCAACCTGCTTTTGTCAGTAATCAGCAGCAGAGGTGATGATGTCAGTGATGACGTCAGCTGGATGTTTGCTCATTTTGTCCTGCAGGCTGAGCCTCCCAGCAGGGGGCCAGCAGGACGGATTGGGCCGCGGTCGGCCATCCTGCTGACTCGTTTTATTACCTGAGAGAAGTTTACAGGAAGTGACATCATTAAACTTTTGAATGTTTTATTTTGCAGCTGTTTAACTGGGGTCAGAGGTCAGAGTCAGCTCAGGCCTGTAGGACTGAAATCACAGCAGCTGCTCCTGTCGGTGTCACCGGATCAACCAGAACCGTCTCCTCATCGCCTTGACGGCGCCTCTCTGCTCTCATATTAATAATTAAAATTCTGAAGCTGATGGAAGCAGCCTGATCATCACCATGGCAACGACCTTCACCGTGGCGACGAAGAGGAGCGGCTGAAAGCTCAACTTTAGAGTAAACAAACTGAGATGGAGGTTCTGGAGCCGCTCTGGACCTAGACAGATCCAAAATGAGAGAGAGCAGAGGACAGACACCACCAACACGTCTAATTAATTAATCACATTTTAATCTCAACAAAATCATATTATCAAGAAAAACAATTTGTCTGCTGAATTGTTGAGTAAATATCATCAGATTGGAGCAAAGTTTATCTCCAATCCGAGTTTCTCTCATCCTTCATGGAGTTTCTTTAGAAATCTGGACTGTGGATGCTAACATTAGCATTAGCTGCTACATTATCATTCATATGCTATTTTAGGCTAGCATAGCTTCGCTGCTAGGCTAACTGCTGTTAGCACAACATGAACACAATAGTCTTCTCCACGCAGAACCTTAATATGTAAAAAGAAAAAGTGATTAATTGCATTAATTTTTCAACATATTAAAATCTATAATTAATTATTCAAACTGAAAATACTGAAGAAACATGAAGCAGCCGATTCCCAGTTTAATGGATAAATAATATCAACAGGTTTATTAATGAGGTCCAGTTCTGGAACAGGTGTTCTGACTGTCTGTCATACCCGTAAATCCAGCATACCTTATAGTAATGCGCATGCGCACATCGATGTTACGTCAAATACTGCTAACTCAGCAGATTTCTTATAAGTCCTTCATACATGTAGACGTTTGATTTTTTTGTGTTTTATTTCTCAGAAGTTTACGTAAATTTTATTTAATTAAGCTGCTATGTTAATCAAACATATGAACATAAATAGATTTTGCTGTTTCCAATATCGTTACCAAACTGTAAACAAGACATTAGTCCCGCTTTGCGTCACTATTTACTGCCCATATATGGTCTTGCTGCAGCTGTTCCTGTCCGAACTCATCAACGGTTTAGACACGAGTTTCTTTCTGCTGTTTTTTTTCCTTCTGGTGTTTAAATTGGAGGGATGAACGTCCAACTCAGGCACGTAACGGCGGCAGCGCCTGCTGCTGCTCCCACTCACACGGCCATCTGCAAAATGTAATCATTAGTCAATAAATGAAATTGCTTAATGACTTTTTCTGCTAATGTTGCATAGAGGCAGGAAGACGGAGCTCCGTAAAATGTTGCCAAAACCAAATCTAATAGATTGGAAGGAAAACGGGATATTAATAGAAACCAATTTGCTGCCCAGAGAGCTGAGTGGGAAGCAAGTTTGTGTCTGTAGGAGCCATTTCCTGGAGGCCCTGTGGTTAGCATAGTAATGTGTCAGCACATATTTTATTGTAATGTTGGCGTGCTAACATGTTAGTGTAACTCTTCTTATTATGTTGTTGGTCACCTAGCACAACAAAAGATGAAAAACTCTTCACAATGTGATTGACTGCAGCCAAGTGGTCCGACAGGCTCCACCAGCGCTCCTCAGAATTCTTTTATTTCTTTTTTTTTAGATGTGATCGTATAGTTTAACAACACTTACAACTGTTAACAAATTTTCAAAACTAAAACAAAACATTCTTATGCAAAGAATCAATCAAAAATAACATCAACAGCAATAAACAGTAAAATAACAGACAGCAGCTACCTCAATTAGCAGTCAAAACACTCCCAAATATTTTTCTATGTAACAACAAATTCACTGTCTGAACC
>NW_006800432.1:80535-84278 GCF_000485575.1 Poecilia formosa | reverse complement strand
CCATGACCTATGACCCGCTCCATGACCTATGACCCGCTCCATGGGGGGACTAAGCATTCATGGCGAGGGTTGGGGCCTCTGCCATCTTTAGGAATTCCTGCCTCTCTCGGCCAGCACGAGGCAGCGTCACGGCTAATACGGAGAAATCAACACAAACAGGAATATTTGTTTCTTTTTGCTCTCCAGATCTTTCATTAATCAGTGAACTCTTCATCTCCTTCCCATAGCGCCCCAGAGCTGAACGCTTCCCGTACATTCTGCGTCTCTGTGGGGGACCCTCATCAGCCAGCTAGCTAACCCTGAATCTGTCATCACGGCCTGAATGCAGCTTTCAGGCTCAGCGCGGCGAGAAATCAGCTGCTTTGTCTACCACTGAGGAGACGCCGCCTTTCTGGGACCATCTGGGAGTTTTGTCAAACTTAATGTTTCTTCTTCTCTGAACCGTATTTGTCTCTGCTGCCATGGTAACCAGCTAGCACAATAGCTAATTAGCCCCTGAAAGCACCAGAACTAATGAAGTCTGGCGTGAGTTCATCAAAGTCAGATGATTTCTGATTTGATCTTAAAAAATGAAGCTGGATTGATTTTAATAATTGAATCTCAGCAGGTTTCAGAACCAGAAACAGTTTATTCAAGCCTAGAGAATTTCTGCTAATATTTCTTAAGATGATTTAAGTTTATTAGGATTAGAAATGAATATTTTCAGGTTAAAATGTGTACAGGATGATAAGTTTAAGGTCAAAAACTCTCATGCATAGAGATCTGTGATAATAGACACTAAACTAACACTATAAATATTCATGTTTAATTGTTAGAAAGAAAACTGATGAAATGTAGGAGGAGAAAGTGACTGCAGTCATTCCTCTGTCTGCTTCACCTCTGGTTCTGTTTGACCCGATTCACCACCAGCTGATGAGTCTGTGTGACCCAGAAGGAACCACAACTGAAAAAATTGATTTGATTGATTGATTTATGCTAACTCTTCATGCTAAAAGACGAGTACTGAAAATATGAACCAAATATCAAATAAAGATATGTTTGTAGCACTGAGACAGATTCAGCAGCAAACAGGATTTAAGGGCCAAGAAGTGGATTCTTGGTATTTATTAGATAATCTTATTATTTATTAGACATTGCCTTTACTAAACGAATGGAAACGTCGAGACGCGGCTGACTTCACGCCTCGATGTTGAGATTTAATCGGCTCCTCAGGAGACACGGAGCGCTCAAGTCATTTTACTGAGTCCAGGAAAATGAGTCATTTTACAGGTTAGACTTGGACCTGCAGCAGGTCCTACTCTAACCTGGACTTGGACTAGGACCTGCTTCAGGTCCAAGTCTAACCTGGACCTGCAGCAGGTCCATTTTTGTCTCTGCTTCACCGTTGATCTGTGACCAGCGGTCGGTCGTTGTGTTGTGCACCAGCTTGCTGGCGGTTGCCATGGAGACGTTGATTCAGACAGGACTGCAGTGAGAACATGATCCATGTTTCCCTTCGTGTTCTTCTAATCAAAAATTTAGAAACCAGGATCAGTTGTCATCCTGTAGGTGGCGCTGTCTGGATGTTTAAACCATTAGTGATTGTGATCTCACTTCCTGTTGAACTTCAACATGTCTGGCTGGGTTCTGGTTCCTTGAAGCTCAGCCTGGAGTTAGCTTATCAGCTTCAGCGTTTCAGAGCTGATAGATATGATGAGGGAATGTGGTTCTGAAGCACTTCCTGTTTCTACAGGAAGTGCTTCAGGAGACACTGAATCTAAACTTCGGGTCCAGACCAGTTTGAACTCTACTGGGACCTGGAACCACTGGGACCGGGACCCTGCAGGGTTATTTGACCTCTTAATGGTTTCTTTTGCTGCTCTTGTTTCATGTGAAACGTTGACGTGTTTGGTTGGTGCAAAGCGATGAGTCCGGTCAGACGGGGAAACCAGCAGTCGTGGATCAGAACCTTTGCTGGTTCATGTGAAGATGATTGTTTCAGGTTCGGATTCCCTCTGAACGACGCTCGGCTGATGATGGGATTCCATTCTGAAAGTGTGAAGCCAGAGGCCAAATAAAATCCTCCTGAGGGCCACAAATGGCCCCCGGGCCACACGTTGGACATCCCTGTTCACTAACATGTTTGGCCAATTATTCCAGATTCTACACAAAACAAATTTCAACTCTTTAAACCATTAAAGCCCGACCCACAAGGAGGCCCGAGTTCCGACCCGGACGCCACAGGTCCGTGTCCCGGCCTGGTGACCTTTGCCCCCGTCTCATTACCCGCTTTTCTGTCAATTCACTATGAAATAAAGGCCAATAAAGCCTTTAAACTAATAATTTTATTTACAATAAATTTTAATCATAACTAATAATAGTTTTATGAACCAATCAGCTGTTGCAGAACAAGCGAGTTCTGCAGATCCGGGTTGATCCAGAGATGCTAAAGGGATGCTAACAGCATCAGGATGCTAACAGCATGCTGTTAACAACTCTGTGCTTTAGAATAACCTGCGGTTGGCTGCGGTCAGATGAGCTAAACGAAGCGTGATGCTAACCTCCCACTCAGACTCCATCAGCACCTGCAGCTCTGCAGTGATCCTCCATTTTTCATCAGCTTGGGAGGAGAGAGAGGAGAGGAGATGTAATTGCTTTCTTGTCTCTTTTGGTTCCTCCCAAACGCAGGAGGTGAAGCTGAGTGACGGAGGTTATCTGCCCCCTGCTATCTGCTGAAGAAGCACATTAATGAAGTGTATTAAAAGTTTGGGTCCATCCAGAACAAAAAAACCTTCCCTCTTCTGAAAACTGATTTCACAGCAGCCAGAGAGAAACGAGCAACCAGAGTCCAGGAGATTCATTTGTTAATTTCTCTCTCTGCCTAATTAATTCATTTTGGATCCTGCAGCAGGAACCTCCATCTGCATTCAGGAGGAATATGAAGCAGCTGGAGTCCTGACTGCTGCAGCTGCAGGTCAAACTTTATCTATTAGCCTGCGGTTTGTTAGCCGGCTAACTGCTATGCTAGCTGAGTGCAGAAACACACCACCAATGCATTGCTGCGTGTTGTTGCTTGCGTTGCTGCGTTGCGTTGCTGCGTGTTGCTGTGTTGCTGCGCTGCGTTGCGTTGCTGCGTGTTGTTGCTGCGTGTTGTTGCTGTGTTGCTGCGCTGCGTTGCTGCGTTGCGTTGCTGTGTTGCATTGCTGTGTTGCATTGCTTTGTGTTCTTGCTGTGTGTTGTTGCTGTGTTGCTGCGTTGCGTTGCTGCGTTGCGTTTCTGAGTTGCGCTGCTGCATTGCGTTGCTGTGTGTTGTTGCTGTGTGTTGTTGCTGCGTGTTGTTGCTGTGTTGCTGCGCTGCGTTGCTGCGTGTTGTTGCTGCGTGTTGTTGCTGTGTTGCTGCGCTGCGTTGCTGCGTGTTGTTGCTGCGTGTTGTTGCTGTGTGTTGTTGCTGCGTTGCTGCGTGTTGTTGCTGTGTGTTGTTGCTGTGTTGCTGCGTGTCGTTGCTGCATGTTGTTGCTGTGTTGCTGCGCTGCGTTGCTGCATGTTGTTGCTGCGTGTTGTTGCTGTGTTGCTGCGCTGCGTTGCTGCGTGTTGTTGCTGCGTGTTGTTGCTGCGTGTTGTTGCTGCGTGTTGTTGCTGTGTTGCTGCGCTGCGTTGCTGCGTGTTGTTGCTGCGTGTTGTTGCTGCGTGTTGTTGCTGTGTTGCTGCGCTGCATTGCTGCATGTTGTTGCTGCGTGTTGTTGCTGTGTTGTTGCTGTGTTGCT
>NW_006800432.1:77872-80421 GCF_000485575.1 Poecilia formosa | reverse complement strand
GCTGCGTTGCGTTTCTGCGTTGCGCTGCTGCATTGCGTTGCTGCGTGTTGTTGCTGCGTTGCGTTTCTGCGTTGCGCTGCTGCATTGCGTTTCTGCATGTTGTTGCTGTGTGTTGTTGCTGCGTTGCTGTGTGTTGTTGCTGCGTGTCGTTGCTGTGTTGCTGCACCAGAGGCCGACTGGAACATTTATTGCTGCTAAACATAAAACCAGTTTTGAAACGGGTTAGACGGGGTTTCCATGGCAACAGAAAGCTTACCTGATGGGAGCGCTGGGACTCCCGTCTGTCTCTGAAAATAATTATGAATAATAATAATAAATAAACTATAATTATAGTTTATTTTATTCTGAAGATTAAATCATTTTTTACAGCGACTCCTGCGCTCTCTGCTGGTCTTTCTGCCACAGGCTGCCAGCTGGATTCACGTCTGGACTTTGACTAGGCCACTGTCTGATCTAAAGATCCCATAGTGATCCTCCACCTGTCTCAGCTCCCCACAGCAGGAACCGGCTCTGGCTCTGGAGGGTCAAAGGTCAGCCTAATCTCTGGTTTACAGCTAGACGAATTGACTCTAGATCTATAACTAGATATATAGCTGTAGATTTCTGACTCTAGATATATAACTCTACATCTGTAACTATAGACCTCTGACTCGCTTATCTTCAAATATCCTTGCCCCCCTCTCGCCGCCCCATAGACATTTTTCTAGATCCGCCACTGGCTGCCAGTAAAATGTCGAGAAGTGAAAGTTGACGTGTTCAGATCGCTGACCGCCTTCAAGCAGATTTAAACTTCACTAATTGAGTCACGTTTAGCGACATTTGGAGAGGCCTTATTAAAACGACCTCTAACTCAGAGCGGCTCCTCCGGTTAGCCGCGGCGCTAGTCCTCATCCTGACAGCCAATCAGATCACGGCTGGCAGCCTCAGCCTCACCAGGCGGCAATTCACTGTGACAGGTTCCAGCCGCAGAGTGTGTGTGTGTGTGTGTGTGTGTGTGTGCTCTAATTGCAACCATTAGGCCTCCAGAGCGGCCTGCTTAATGAGGAGAGCACAGTGAGATAAATGAGACATTGTCTGTGTGACGTTGGAACAACGATCCGGTGACATTTAGAGCTTTGGGTTGAATGTGAGCCGCTCCAGCAGCTCTGGGGAAAAACCTTCAAAATGTTCATGAATCATAAAAATTAAGGATATTGTTGTTCATTTTGGTGCTGATTGGGTTTTTGTTGTAATGGTCTGGACTGAATGTGTGTCTAATGTAGAACAATCAGAGGTTGTGAAGTAACCCTGTATGGATGATGAAGGATTATTATATTAAATATGAAATAAAGACTCTTCTGGCCTTGAATAATAACCGGTTCTATTGTCTGCCGTTGCCAAACTGAAGCTCAGGCTCATCGAATACACAAAATGAAAATGCCGTCAGGTATTCTACTACAGCCCAAAGGACCAGTGGTAAACTGGTTTCCATGGTAACCCACATGCTAATGGTAGCAGGGAAACAGCTAATTGTCAAAACAAAGCTGAACTTTTCATGCTACATGGTTTAAGTCCATGTTAGTCAACTTGCTAACTCCATATGCTCCTGACAACATTTTAGCTAACCTTAGCGTTGTTGCTAACTTTAGCTTCTACAATAGTGTTTATTACTGAAAGCAGTGATTTAATGTTAATCAACATGTTATTGATAGCTGACATGCTATTGACAGCATTTTAGCTAAGTTTAGCCATTATTCTGCTGTTTGCATGCTACATGGGGTACATTACTAGCTCCCATGCTAATATTAGCCTTTTAGCTAAAATGCCTAAATGCTTCAGCTTGATAAAAAAGCTAAACTTGGTATTTTTGATAGAGTTAATCAACATGAGAAACATTTTAATTTTTCATGTTTCATTAATTCATCTCTTTTTTCAGATTCCTTCTCAGTGAGTTTTTAAAGTTTTGTAAAGTCCGGATCAGTCCCTGGAGGAGGCTGAAGGCCCGGCGCTGGCAGCGCCGGGCCTTCAGGCTCCTTGGAGGCTCCTTGGGTCGGTCCTCCAAGGAGCTGAATCCCCAGTTTCCACACAGATCAGTTTGAATGTTTGCTCTGCTGCTGGTCAAAAGGCCTCATGAACGTCTGAGCCTGCCGCTCATGTTTCATCACAACCTGTTGGGCCGAAAGTTAAACAGGAAAATCATGAGAAGTTTGCAGTGAGGCTGGAGGACCGCCGAAGCTTCAGGGTTCAGCAGAGAAGAAGAAGAGTTGCCTTCATGAGAGGATCTATAGTTTACCTCTGAAACATCACAGCTGAAAACAAACATTCAGTCCATCTGAACCGGAACCACAGAACCTCTGAGAAATCCTTCAAACCTTCAGAGTCAATAAGTTAAAAATGGTTTGTAAATGTTTGTAAATGTAGGTAGAAATGCAGGTTTTAGTCATCCCTGGTTTACTATGAGAGGTCCCATGGCCAAAACTTACAAACGCTCGGACATTATGATTGCAATGGAAGTTAACTTAAAATTTCAGTTTCTGATTGGACCCCAGGCAGGCTTTTCAAAATAAAAG
>NW_006800432.1:49472-50672 GCF_000485575.1 Poecilia formosa | reverse complement strand
CATATAATTAGCATAATTACTGTCTTATGATATAAAACGGCTCCCTGTGCCTGGAAAATACGATACTGGCCCTTAAACCAGAATCACCCTCATCTAGTTTTTATTGTTGATTATGAAGATTTTCTGATCTGATGGTGCAATGGGATCAGGTTCGGGTCTGACCCGATCAGAGCCACCTGTCCCTTCATGCAGGAACCTTCTGGTGTCAGACTGAGGCTCCAGACGGGGCGGCTCCTCCTGCAACACAGCAGAACATTGGCCTGGTTCTGCATGCTGCATTAGGTCCAGACTGGTTCTAGTTCTGGTTCTGTCTGCTTGCTGGGCTTAGTAGTGAGTGAAGCCCTGGGCCAAAGCGGGTCATGTTCCTCCTGTCTTACTAATCAATCCCACTTTGGATGCTGCAGCTTCTCCAGGCAGCAACAGATCAATAGTGGGATTGAATGACTGAAGCCTGCTAATCCAATCAGAGGCCTGGGATTTAATCCAATCAGAGGCCTGGGATTTAATCCAATCAGAGGGCTGGGATTGTTTTCCTTAATGCGAACTGCTGGATGACAGATGGAGACAGGAACCATTAGAGTCTCTGGGCTGAAGCTGATGGCCGACTGCTGATCACCAGCGTCAGCCTGAAGCCGACTACACGCTGTAAACCCTGGGCTAACCGCCGGCCGGGAACCGTTTCCAGGTCATAGATCAGTGATAAACTGCAGAAGAAGAACGGTGTGGCAGAGATCTGCCAGATTGGAGGAACTCACTGGACAGATCTGAAGCTGCTAATCGGTAGAAAACACAAACCAGATGCTTTGATTCCATGTTTGGCGTGAGAATAAAAGGAAATAAAACACTGATATTAAAATATTTTCTTCTCTTATGATGACGCAAATGCAAGATCTGAGAAACTATTCCCACCTCTTCAACATCAAAGTACTTTCTAACTTTAAACCAGAAACTTTCATGTGTTTTATTGATTTTATGTGACGAATCAAAGTTGTGCATAAATGAAAGGAAAATGATTCCTGGGTTTTAAAAGTTTATAGAAACGCGACAACCTCCAGGTTCTGAAGCGAAAGAAACAAACATTTTTCATAGAGACAAATCAATATTACTGTCCGAGACCGTTTCTGGATAAGCCACGCCCACAACCTTCTGACCAGTGTACAGTTGTGGTCAAAAGTGTACATACACTTGTAAAAAATCATA
>NW_006800432.1:47191-48849 GCF_000485575.1 Poecilia formosa | reverse complement strand
AAGCTTTGCAAGTGGGAAAACCTGAAAAATCAACAGTGTATCAAATACTTGTTCTCCCCACTGTAGGTTCCTCTTTGTTTTGGTACTTTCAGCGCATGTGCACGTTCCAGTACCGTCTCCATGGCGACGTCAGGACGTGCTCCATCATTACAAGATGGAGACGTGCGGATCAGTTTTATTCTAGGTTAATCGATTCTGAATCGAAGTAAATGAGAATCTGGACTGGTGGTCGGCCCTCCTTCTTGGTTTTTTCCTGGGTTCTTCTTCTGATTTAGCTTCATTCCCATCACAGTGCAAAGAAATGGACCCGACCTGCCGGGCTCAGAGGAACCCGGTGAGGAAAGTTTATTTATAAAGAGCTTTTCTCAGACATAAAATCACAAAGCAACATAAATCAATGTTAAATTGTACATAGAATGAAACAAGAAGCACAAAGAGACCATGAGATAAAGACCGGAAAGAACAGTGGAACCGGTGTAACGACTGAATATGGACCGATGACCGGGCCAGACTGGAAAAATCAGCTTCACAGCCGTCCAGAAGCAATGGCATGAAAATGTGAATACTTTTTAGTATTTAATAGTTTTCATGGTGAGAAAGTTTCCATCCGAACTAAATAGTCTGTTTGCCCTCCACAGGCGGAGGAGGTCAGACTTTATCGCAGTTTTCTCTGACATTTGATGAGGAAAGTTGAGGAGAGATGGCCGGGGTGGGGGGCTGCCCCGAGGGGGAGCACACCTCAGAAAGGACAGAGGTGAAAGGTCAGGCCGTTCCGGATCCCATGGAGAAGTCTGGTAAGGACTCACCGGGCCGGGCCGGGCCGGGCCGGCCGCCGATCATGTCTGCTACAATAACACAATTTCCACATCATGGAGAGGAGGGGGCAGGGGGTCAGAGGGGTCGTCCATATCTGTAGAGAATGTCAGGACAAAGCTCCGACCTTTGGATCGGCTCTGCTGACGTCAGAACCGTGACCCGACTCGCTGTCTGGTTCTGTTCTGTAGCAGCAGATAATTATTCATTTAGTGATCATTCATTCTATTGATTAGTCTATAAATCAGATAAAAAAACTACCACATTCTGCAGATTTTTCATTTAAACCTCTTTATATAATTTTATAGATTATTATCCATCCATTTTCTAACACACTTGTGCCCTAGTGGGGTCGGGAGCAGATTATTAAAAGATGTAAATAAACAAATCATTCAGTTCCTTTAATAAATAACAAAATAAAAATGTTCTTACCTAAAAGTCAATAAGAGCAGTGAGGCTAAGAGCGGTGAGGCTAAGAGCGGTGAGGCTAAGAGCGGCGAGGCTAAGAGCAGTGAGGCTAAGAGCGGCGAGGCTAAGAGCAGTGAGGCTAAGAGCGGCGAGGCTAACAGCGGCGAGGCTAACAGCGGCGATGCTAAGAGCGGCGAGGCTAACTGCAGTGAGTGTTGATGCTGTGATTGGTGCGCCTCAGCTTCTTCCTGTTGAATGTATGACTGTAAACTGTCTTTCAGCAGCGACTGCGCTCTGCCGGTGAAGTGCGCAGCAGCAGAGACGCATGCAGTCTGCAGCGCATGTCATCCAAAACAATTTAAAATCAAAGCAAGCAGCGCTCAGCCTGGCAGGGGAAGTAAAGCCTGGTGGCTGCCAGGCTGATAATTCACTGGAGG
>NW_006800432.1:44354-46778 GCF_000485575.1 Poecilia formosa | reverse complement strand
CTAACAGCAGTGAGGCTAAGAGTAGTGAGGCTAACAGCAGTGAGGCTAACAGCAGTGAGGCTAAGAGTAGTGAGGCTAACAGCAGTGAGGCTAAGCGCAGTGAGGCTAAGTGCCACAGCTTCTTCCTGTTGAATGTATGACTGTAAACTGTTTTTCAGCAGCGACTGCGCTCTGCCGGTGAAGTGCGTAGCAGCAGAGACGCATGCAGTCTGCAGCACATGTCATCAAAAACAATTTAATATCAAAGAAAGCAGCGCTCAGCCTGGCAGGGGAAGTAAAGCCTGGTGGCTGCCAGGCTCATAATTCACTGGAGGAAAACCTGATCGGCTTCATTACTGCTCTGACTGTTGTTCTTTCAGCAGATGGAATTTTGAAAGACGATTAATCAATTACTAAATTAGTTGATTAGTTTCATTAATCGATTAATCTGATTCAGATTAAACAGAACCGGTTCAGACCCAAACTGCTGGTTCTGCTGCAGCTTACAGGCTGAAGGTGGAGAGAGAGAGAGAGAGAGAGAGAGTTTACTGCTGAGAGCAGAGCAGGGATAGGATGAGGATGATGAAGGTGATGATGATGATGAGAAGATGAGGATGATGAAGAACTGGAGACTAACAGAGAGATGAAGGATCTGCAGAGTCAGCAGAGGAGCTGACTGAAACACACACACTGCTCTGTGTGTGTTTCCTCTGACCCGGTCATGTTTCCCTACTGATGGTTCTGACCCAGACTCAAAGCTTTCTGCTCTCTGTCATAATGGTTCTGGTTCTGACCCGGTGTCATCAGAACCGAGCTGCTCTGCTGCTGAAGCCACATTCAGGAAGCCAAACTGCAGGCAGGATTAACACACACACACACATTTCTTAATGTCTGTCTGCGGTTTGTCCTTCCCTCCTCTGGTCCAAACATCCGGATTGCTGCTGCAGCTCGGTGCTGCAGCTCGGTGCTGCAGCTCGGTGCCGGCAGGCGGCCCGGTGGATGAGTGCTGTAAAATGTGTTTGTATAAATGTTGATTGGTAGGTGCTGTCTGCCGACGGGTCACACAGACTCAGGACCAGATAACAATGTTTTTATGCTTAAATGATGCTCAGCCATTACTTTAATATATTTGCATGAAATTGAAAATGTGGGGGGAAAATCACGTGAATTGAAAGGTTCTGACTTCTGTGTTTGGAAAACGAATCTCATTTCCAAGCAGCCAGGTCGTTAACTGAAACTTTAAATTAAATTTTAACAAAGTTGGACTAACTGATTGAAACTTTCCTAAAAACCAGCAGAAACCTTCTGACGAGTGTCTGGCTGGAGAAATGAGCTGCAGACGTTCAGCCTCATCATTAGAAAGTTCTTCTGATTTCAAACTAAAATCAGTTTCCTGATGTTCAAACCGACATTTTTAAATCTGAATTAAACGTTCATGATGGATCCTGATCTTGCTGAGATCAGCTCCTGCTGCAGGAAAGCTTCTCCACATCATGATACCTCCACTACCTTGCTCCTGGAGACCAAAGGTTCCTCCTGGTTCATCCTCATCCTGATTGGACAGACAGGAACCTTCACATCAACAACAAGACCCTGCTGGAGGTCCAGTGAGGACATTTAAGAAAAGTGGACTGGATTTGGGTTGAAGCGGACTGGAGTCTTTGGAGACTTCTTTCAGCATCCTGTGGTCTGCCTTCAGGGTGAAGATGCTCAGACAGACTTGGACCTGCTGGCAGATGTTCTGCAACCCAACTCCAGTCCGTCTGTCTAGTCAAAGTCCGGTTGCTGAGGTGTGAACGCTAATCGACCTCTGATCTCTGGTCCTCCAAACCTCAGTCAGGGTTCAGTTTGAATGTGAACACCAAGCGGACCAGAGACCGCTCCAACAGCAGGAAGTGAACTACAGCACAGGGCATTCTGGGTAAATCCAACCAAAGCTAACATGCTAGCCT
Source organism: Poecilia formosa (assembly GCF_000485575.1). Taxonomy (NCBI): domain Eukaryota; kingdom Metazoa; phylum Chordata; class Actinopteri; order Cyprinodontiformes; family Poeciliidae; genus Poecilia; species Poecilia formosa. Next base: position 44,847 of record NW_006800432.1, on the reverse strand, counting down.
AGCGCTAGCAGCAGAAATGGCTCCTGGTCTTTAGCCTAAAGAGAAATCCTCCAACACTAAAATCTGACGCCTCCATCTTGTTTCCATCTGGTGAAGAAGGAAGTTGCTCTCAGTGTCTTCAGAGGTTTTTGTGTCGTTTCCTTCAGTGGTTCTTGGTGCAGCGCCCCCACAGGCCAGGAGGGGAACAGGTTGCTCAGAGAGTAGAGCAGCGCTTCCCAAACCTTTTCTCCTGGGACCCCCCCTGTGGATTACAATAGGAAGAGTTAGACAATGGCCTTTTGATTGAGATGATGTGTGTGTGTGTGTGTGTGTGTGTGTGTGTGTGTGTGTGTGTGTGTGTGTGTGTGTGTTTGTTTGTAATACCTTGTGGGGACGATTTTCCTGACATATACTACGTTGTGGGGACCAGAGCCTGGTCCCCACAAGGGGAAACCCTGTTTTTGGGTCCGGGGTCAGAGATGTGATGGTTAGGGTTAGGAAAAGGGTAAAGGTA
>NW_006800432.1:41690-44278 GCF_000485575.1 Poecilia formosa | reverse complement strand
GGGGGCGCGCCCCCCAGTTAGGGAACCTCTGGGGTAGAGCCACACTCTAAAATAAACCCACTGCAGCAGCAGCATCGGTCCGACCCGCCAGCCAGCCGTCATTAAGCAGCTCCACCCAGACTCTAATTATAGGATTAGAGGTCAGAACACAGCAGATCTCTGATTGGCTGCAGCCGCCCCAAAACACACTGATCACTGCTCCTAGTGACCCAGGTACACACACACACACACACCCTAACCTCAAACACTGATTTGCACAGAGCCAGTGTTTGTCTGCTGCTCACACCTGGTAAGTATAGTGCTGACTGAGCTGCTGGACCCAAAATAATCCTCAGCACCAGCAGCCAGGCTGCCAGCGGGCCGGGTCGGCACCGCTCGGCTCAGTAACAGCTTATTATAGCTGCAGACCGTCTGGGTCTGCAGAGGTTCTGCTGACGATCCCACAGCAGCTTCCTCTTCCTCTTCCTCCTCTTTCTCCTCAGCAGTTCCTCCACTCAGGGAGAAAACACGTCGTGTTGGACTGAGGAAAGGAAACTACGGCTGCTGTCAGTGAGGGAGAATATCACCAACATATTTAGTTATGTCAGTAAATCAGGTGAAAAATAGAAACTTATTTATTTATGTCAGGTTTATGCTGAAAACTCAAAGTTCTGCTTCAGAGATCAGATCAATAAAAACGATTTAATTTCTATCTGATCGTCATGGAAATTAAGCACAACACATTATGTTCACTTCAATTTTTAGAGTTACTTTTTAAAAGCCCAACTAGGGACAAGTGCTGCGAATTAGCTGTTGCTATTGCACCACGATGCAAACATGGGGAGATGTTTTATTCAGTTTGTTTTTGTCGATGTGTGTCTGTCCCTATCAAATAAACTTTATAATAACAAATGTCACAAAAAGAAAAACAAATAAAACGTGAATTAGTTGAGTTTCCATTTCCTGGTTAGAAGTGAACCAACCAGGCGGCGCAGACTGTGATGTCATCAGATGTTGGTGCTACACCTGGCTGGAGTAAACAGGAAGTTGATGCTGCTAGCAGGAAGTTGATGTTGCTAGCTTTCATGGGGTTGGTTCCTCTGGTAAGGCTGAGAGTGTCCGGACCGGCTAACACGTCTCCATCTCGTCTTTGGCTCTTCAGAAAAACCAGAAATCACCTGAAGCCAGCAGAAAAACTTTTGTTTCCATTGAGCTTTTCTAATATTCAAACCACTGTTGATGGAGAAACGACAGCGGGTCCAAGTTCTGTCCAGTTTCTGCTCCAGTCTGGGCTCCTTCTGCACCAATCACTGCATTAATGTGGCGCAGTGCGGAGGAGACCGGACCGGACCGGTTCTGTTGAGGTTCTGGAAGCCTCCGGCTCGTTGTTGGTTCTAGTGTTTCTCCTCTTCCTCCACTTTTCCAGCCTGGCTGGTTTGTTTAACCTGGAGTTCCTGGTTAGTTTCAGACAGAACTGGAGAGTTAATGAGAGAAATGTTTAGATTTATAGTAAATGTTGCGATTTGTGGTAAACGTTTAACAGTTTCTAGTAATCCTCCCTGAATCGACCCAGATGAAAAGTTCTGCTTCCTGCGCCTTTCTCTGAGGAAGCAGCCGTTTCTTCCCGGTCTCCGTTAGCAACGATGCGTCGCTCTCATGCATCGCTAATATGCAATCAGGCAGGACGTCAGGTTGGATTTGTGAAAACAGCCACAGCTGATGAATATGGAAGCAAAGCTTCAGCTTTCATTCAAACATCAGGGGGAAACATGGAAACGCCTCAGCTGCAGCACCATGACGGTTCTTCACATCTGGACCCAAAGCAGCAGCTGGAACCAGGAAGTGGCACCAGGAGGTGGAGCACGCTGAGGCTAACTGGGGTCAAGAGGTCATTGTTATCTGGAGCATCCAGTCAGACGCGCCGCGGCTCCGGGATGGAGACGAGTCCGCTGGGGTCACGGCTGAAAAATGAGTTATGTTTTCAAAACGTTTAAAATGTTCCTACAGGTCAGGACGAATGGCTTAGCAACTTTGTTGCTACATTTAGTGACATTTCAGACCCTCTAGTGACTTTTTATCAAAAAGACGAGCAACAAATCTAGAAACTTTCTGTTGAGACTTTTATGGCGACGGCGCTCTGCAGCAGAGGAGAGCCGTTAGCATCGCTGCTATTCCAGCTCCTGGCTGACCACCAGGGGCCGTCTGAGTGAGATGGGTCCATATCTGAACACAGGACTGAGTGATGTAGACAGGAACCAATCTGGACCGGAACCAACAGGAAAATTTACCTGTAGTACCACCATTCAACCCAAGGAGGGCAGCACTGAGAGTGTCTTAGTTAAAATTTTGCAGTTAAACAAATTTAGGTAAAATGTAAATTTTCACAGAAACATCAAGATAAAACCATAAATGAAGCAGCGCATACATGAGTTTGATTAAGAGCACTAGACCCTCCTCCTGGCCCTGGTTGTGTCTGATTTACCAGATGACAGTAGGTCCACAGTCACCATGGCGACACATGGAACAGATATGGAAAAACTTTTTACAAGTTACATGTTGCAGCTGGTCTAGAGTCTGAATCGGACCCGATGAATCGGACCCGATGAATC